>NC_080741.1:2500-10000 GCF_020826845.1 Diceros bicornis minor | reverse complement strand
GGGTTAGGGTTAGGGTTAGGGTTAGGGTTAGGGTTAGGGTTAGGGTTAGGGTTAGGGTTAGGGTTAGGGTTAGGGTTAGGGTTAGGGTTAGGGTTAGGGTTAGGGTTAGGGTTAGGGTTAGGGTTAGGGTTAGGGTTAGGGTTAGGGTTAGGGTTAGGGTTAGGGTTAGGGTTAGGGTTAGGGTTAGGGTTAGGGTTAGGGTTAGGGTTAGGGTTAGGGTTAGGGTTAGGGTTAGGGTTAGGGTTAGGGTTAGGGTTAGGGTTAGGGTTAGGGTTAGGGTTAGGGTTAGGGTTAGGGTTAGGGTTAGGGTTAGGGTTAGGGTTAGGGTTAGGGTTAGGGTTAGGGTTAGGGTTAGGGTTAGGGTTAGGGTTAGGGTTAGGGTTAGGGTTAGGGTTAGGGTTAGGGTTAGGGTTAGGGTTAGGGTTAGGGTTAGGGTTAGGGTTAGGGTTAGGGTTAGGGTTAGGGTTAGGGTTAGGGTTAGGGTTAGGGTTAGGGTTAGGGTTAGGGTTAGGGTTAGGGTTAGGGTTAGGGTTAGGGTTAGGGTTAGGGTTAGGGTTAGGGTTAGGGTTAGGGTTAGGGTTAGGGTTAGGGTTAGGGTTAGGGTTAGGGTTAGGGTTAGGGTTAGGGTTAGGGTTAGGGTTAGGGTTAGGGTTAGGGTTAGGGTTAGGGTTAGGGTTAGGGTTAGGGTTAGGGTTAGGGTTAGGGTTAGGGTTAGGGTTAGGGTTAGGGTTAGGGTTAGGGTTAGGGTTAGGGTTAGGGTTAGGGTTAGGGTTAGGGTTAGGGTTAGGGTTAGGGTTAGGGTTAGGGTTAGGGTTAGGGTTAGGGTTAGGGTTAGGGTTAGGGTTAGGGTTAGGGTTAGGGTTAGGGTTAGGGTTAGGGTTAGGGTTAGGGTTAGGGTTAGGGTTAGGGTTAGGGTTAGGGTTAGGGTTAGGGTTAGGGTTAGGGTTAGGGTTAGGGTTAGGGTTAGGGTTAGGGTTAGGGTTAGGGTTAGGGTTAGGGTTAGGGTTAGGGTTAGGGTTAGGGTTAGGGTTAGGGTTAGGGTTAGGGTTAGGGTTAGGGTTAGGGTTAGGGTTAGGGTTAGGGTTAGGGTTAGGGTTAGGGTTAGGGTTAGGGTTAGGGTTAGGGTTAGGGTTAGGGTTAGGGTTAGGGTTAGGGTTAGGGTTAGGGTTAGGGTTAGGGTTAGGGTTAGGGTTAGGGTTAGGGTTAGGGTTAGGGTTAGGGTTAGGGTTAGGGTTAGGGTTAGGGTTAGGGTTAGGGTTAGGGTTAGGGTTAGGGTTAGGGTTAGGGTTAGGGTTAGGGTTAGGGTTAGGGTTAGGGTTAGGGTTAGGGTTAGGGTTAGGGTTAGGGTTAGGGTTAGGGTTAGGGTTAGGGTTAGGGTTAGGGTTAGGGTTAGGGTTAGGGTTAGGGTTAGGGTTAGGGTTAGGGTTAGGGTTAGGGTTAGGGTTAGGGTTAGGGTTAGGGTTAGGGTTAGGGTTAGGGTTAGGGTTAGGGTTAGGGTTAGGGTTAGGGTTAGGGTTAGGGTTAGGGTTAGGGTTAGGGTTAGGGTTAGGGTTAGGGTTAGGGTTAGGGTTAGGGTTAGGGTTAGGGTTAGGGTTAGGGTTAGGGTTAGGGTTAGGGTTAGGGTTAGGGTTAGGGTTAGGGTTAGGGTTAGGGTTAGGGTTAGGGTTAGGGTTAGGGTTAGGGTTAGGGTTAGGGTTAGGGTTAGGGTTAGGGTTAGGGTTAGGGTTAGGGTTAGGGTTAGGGTTAGGGTTAGGGTTAGGGTTAGGGTTAGGGTTAGGGTTAGGGTTAGGGTTAGGGTTAGGGTTAGGGTTAGGGTTAGGGTTAGGGTTAGGGTTAGGGTTAGGGTTAGGGTTAGGGTTAGGGTTAGGGTTAGGGTTAGGGTTAGGGTTAGGGTTAGGGTTAGGGTTAGGGTTAGGGTTAGGGTTAGGGTTAGGGTTAGGGTTAGGGTTAGGGTTAGGGTTAGGGTTAGGGTTAGGGTTAGGGTTAGGGTTAGGGTTAGGGTTAGGGTTAGGGTTAGGGTTAGGGTTAGGGTTAGGGTTAGGGTTAGGGTTAGGGTTAGGGTTAGGGTTAGGGTTAGGGTTAGGGTTAGGGTTAGGGTTAGGGTTAGGGTTAGGGTTAGGGTTAGGGTTAGGGTTAGGGTTAGGGTTAGGGTTAGGGTTAGGGTTAGGGTTAGGGTTAGGGTTAGGGTTAGGGTTAGGGTTAGGGTTAGGGTTAGGGTTAGGGTTAGGGTTAGGGTTAGGGTTAGGGTTAGGGTTAGGGTTAGGGTTAGGGTTAGGGTTAGGGTTAGGGTTAGGGTTAGGGTTAGGGTTAGGGTTAGGGTTAGGGTTAGGGTTAGGGTTAGGGTTAGGGTTAGGGTTAGGGTTAGGGTTAGGGTTAGGGTTAGGGTTAGGGTTAGGGTTAGGGTTAGGGTTAGGGTTAGGGTTAGGGTTAGGGTTAGGGTTAGGGTTAGGGTTAGGGTTAGGGTTAGGGTTAGGGTTAGGGTTAGGGTTAGGGTTAGGGTTAGGGTTAGGGTTAGGGTTAGGGTTAGGGTTAGGGTTAGGGTTAGGGTTAGGGTTAGGGTTAGGGTTAGGGTTAGGGTTAGGGTTAGGGTTAGGGTTAGGGTTAGGGTTAGGGTTAGGGTTAGGGTTAGGGTTAGGGTTAGGGTTAGGGTTAGGGTTAGGGTTAGGGTTAGGGTTAGGGTTAGGGTTAGGGTTAGGGTTAGGGTTAGGGTTAGGGTTAGGGTTAGGGTTAGGGTTAGGGTTAGGGTTAGGGTTAGGGTTAGGGTTAGGGTTAGGGTTAGGGTTAGGGTTAGGGTTAGGGTTAGGGTTAGGGTTAGGGTTAGGGTTAGGGTTAGGGTTAGGGTTAGGGTTAGGGTTAGGGTTAGGGTTAGGGTTAGGGTTAGGGTTAGGGTTAGGGTTAGGGTTAGGGTTAGGGTTAGGGTTAGGGTTAGGGTTAGGGTTAGGGTTAGGGTTAGGGTTAGGGTTAGGGTTAGGGTTAGGGTTAGGGTTAGGGTTAGGGTTAGGGTTAGGGTTAGGGTTAGGGTTAGGGTTAGGGTTAGGGTTAGGGTTAGGGTTAGGGTTAGGGTTAGGGTTAGGGTTAGGGTTAGGGTTAGGGTTAGGGTTAGGGTTAGGGTTAGGGTTAGGGTTAGGGTTAGGGTTAGGGTTAGGGTTAGGGTTAGGGTTAGGGTTAGGGTTAGGGTTAGGGTTAGGGTTAGGGTTAGGGTTAGGGTTAGGGTTAGGGTTAGGGTTAGGGTTAGGGTTAGGGTTAGGGTTAGGGTTAGGGTTAGGGTTAGGGTTAGGGTTAGGGTTAGGGTTAGGGTTAGGGTTAGGGTTAGGGTTAGGGTTAGGGTTAGGGTTAGGGTTAGGGTTAGGGTTAGGGTTAGGGTTAGGGTTAGGGTTAGGGTTAGGGTTAGGGTTAGGGTTAGGGTTAGGGTTAGGGTTAGGGTTAGGGTTAGGGTTAGGGTTAGGGTTAGGGTTAGGGTTAGGGTTAGGGTTAGGGTTAGGGTTAGGGTTAGGGTTAGGGTTAGGGTTAGGGTTAGGGTTAGGGTTAGGGTTAGGGTTAGGGTTAGGGTTAGGGTTAGGGTTAGGGTTAGGGTTAGGGTTAGGGTTAGGGTTAGGGTTAGGGTTAGGGTTAGGGTTAGGGTTAGGGTTAGGGTTAGGGTTAGGGTTAGGGTTAGGGTTAGGGTTAGGGTTAGGGTTAGGGTTAGGGTTAGGGTTAGGGTTAGGGTTAGGGTTAGGGTTAGGGTTAGGGTTAGGGTTAGGGTTAGGGTTAGGGTTAGGGTTAGGGTTAGGGTTAGGGTTAGGGTTAGGGTTAGGGTTAGGGTTAGGGTTAGGGTTAGGGTTAGGGTTAGGGTTAGGGTTAGGGTTAGGGTTAGGGTTAGGGTTAGGGTTAGGGTTAGGGTTAGGGTTAGGGTTAGGGTTAGGGTTAGGGTTAGGGTTAGGGTTAGGGTTAGGGTTAGGGTTAGGGTTAGGGTTAGGGTTAGGGTTAGGGTTAGGGTTAGGGTTAGGGTTAGGGTTAGGGTTAGGGTTAGGGTTAGGGTTAGGGTTAGGGTTAGGGTTAGGGTTAGGGTTAGGGTTAGGGTTAGGGTTAGGGTTAGGGTTAGGGTTAGGGTTAGGGTTAGGGTTAGGGTTAGGGTTAGGGTTAGGGTTAGGGTTAGGGTTAGGGTTAGGGTTAGGGTTAGGGTTAGGGTTAGGGTTAGGGTTAGGGTTAGGGTTAGGGTTAGGGTTAGGGTTAGGGTTAGGGTTAGGGTTAGGGTTAGGGTTAGGGTTAGGGTTAGGGTTAGGGTTAGGGTTAGGGTTAGGGTTAGGGTTAGGGTTAGGGTTAGGGTTAGGGTTAGGGTTAGGGTTAGGGTTAGGGTTAGGGTTAGGGTTAGGGTTAGGGTTAGGGTTAGGGTTAGGGTTAGGGTTAGGGTTAGGGTTAGGGTTAGGGTTAGGGTTAGGGTTAGGGTTAGGGTTAGGGTTAGGGTTAGGGTTAGGGTTAGGGTTAGGGTTAGGGTTAGGGTTAGGGTTAGGGTTAGGGTTAGGGTTAGGGTTAGGGTTAGGGTTAGGGTTAGGGTTAGGGTTAGGGTTAGGGTTAGGGTTAGGGTTAGGGTTAGGGTTAGGGTTAGGGTTAGGGTTAGGGTTAGGGTTAGGGTTAGGGTTAGGGTTAGGGTTAGGGTTAGGGTTAGGGTTAGGGTTAGGGTTAGGGTTAGGGTTAGGGTTAGGGTTAGGGTTAGGGTTAGGGTTAGGGTTAGGGTTAGGGTTAGGGTTAGGGTTAGGGTTAGGGTTAGGGTTAGGGTTAGGGTTAGGGTTAGGGTTAGGGTTAGGGTTAGGGTTAGGGTTAGGGTTAGGGTTAGGGTTAGGGTTAGGGTTAGGGTTAGGGTTAGGGTTAGGGTTAGGGTTAGGGTTAGGGTTAGGGTTAGGGTTAGGGTTAGGGTTAGGGTTAGGGTTAGGGTTAGGGTTAGGGTTAGGGTTAGGGTTAGGGTTAGGGTTAGGGTTAGGGTTAGGGTTAGGGTTAGGGTTAGGGTTAGGGTTAGGGTTAGGGTTAGGGTTAGGGTTAGGGTTAGGGTTAGGGTTAGGGTTAGGGTTAGGGTTAGGGTTAGGGTTAGGGTTAGGGTTAGGGTTAGGGTTAGGGTTAGGGTTAGGGTTAGGGTTAGGGTTAGGGTTAGGGTTAGGGTTAGGGTTAGGGTTAGGGTTAGGGTTAGGGTTAGGGTTAGGGTTAGGGTTAGGGTTAGGGTTAGGGTTAGGGTTAGGGTTAGGGTTAGGGTTAGGGTTAGGGTTAGGGTTAGGGTTAGGGTTAGGGTTAGGGTTAGGGTTAGGGTTAGGGTTAGGGTTAGGGTTAGGGTTAGGGTTAGGGTTAGGGTTAGGGTTAGGGTTAGGGTTAGGGTTAGGGTTAGGGTTAGGGTTAGGGTTAGGGTTAGGGTTAGGGTTAGGGTTAGGGTTAGGGTTAGGGTTAGGGTTAGGGTTAGGGTTAGGGTTAGGGTTAGGGTTAGGGTTAGGGTTAGGGTTAGGGTTAGGGTTAGGGTTAGGGTTAGGGTTAGGGTTAGGGTTAGGGTTAGGGTTAGGGTTAGGGTTAGGGTTAGGGTTAGGGTTAGGGTTAGGGTTAGGGTTAGGGTTAGGGTTAGGGTTAGGGTTAGGGTTAGGGTTAGGGTTAGGGTTAGGGTTAGGGTTAGGGTTAGGGTTAGGGTTAGGGTTAGGGTTAGGGTTAGGGTTAGGGTTAGGGTTAGGGTTAGGGTTAGGGTTAGGGTTAGGGTTAGGGTTAGGGTTAGGGTTAGGGTTAGGGTTAGGGTTAGGGTTAGGGTTAGGGTTAGGGTTAGGGTTAGGGTTAGGGTTAGGGTTAGGGTTAGGGTTAGGGTTAGGGTTAGGGTTAGGGTTAGGGTTAGGGTTAGGGTTAGGGTTAGGGTTAGGGTTAGGGTTAGGGTTAGGGTTAGGGTTAGGGTTAGGGTTAGGGTTAGGGTTAGGGTTAGGGTTAGGGTTAGGGTTAGGGTTAGGGTTAGGGTTAGGGTTAGGGTTAGGGTTAGGGTTAGGGTTAGGGTTAGGGTTAGGGTTAGGGTTAGGGTTAGGGTTAGGGTTAGGGTTAGGGTTAGGGTTAGGGTTAGGGTTAGGGTTAGGGTTAGGGTTAGGGTTAGGGTTAGGGTTAGGGTTAGGGTTAGGGTTAGGGTTAGGGTTAGGGTTAGGGTTAGGGTTAGGGTTAGGGTTAGGGTTAGGGTTAGGGTTAGGGTTAGGGTTAGGGTTAGGGTTAGGGTTAGGGTTAGGGTTAGGGTTAGGGTTAGGGTTAGGGTTAGGGTTAGGGTTAGGGTTAGGGTTAGGGTTAGGGTTAGGGTTAGGGTTAGGGTTAGGGTTAGGGTTAGGGTTAGGGTTAGGGTTAGGGTTAGGGTTAGGGTTAGGGTTAGGGTTAGGGTTAGGGTTAGGGTTAGGGTTAGGGTTAGGGTTAGGGTTAGGGTTAGGGTTAGGGTTAGGGTTAGGGTTAGGGTTAGGGTTAGGGTTAGGGTTAGGGTTAGGGTTAGGGTTAGGGTTAGGGTTAGGGTTAGGGTTAGGGTTAGGGTTAGGGTTAGGTTAGGGTTAGGGTTAGGGTTAGGGTTAGGGTTAGGGTTAGGGTTAGGGTTAGGGTTAGGGTTAGGGTTAGGGTTAGGGTTAGGGTTAGGGTTAGGGTTAGGGTTAGGGTTAGGGTTAGGGTTAGGGTTAGGGTTAGGGTTAGGGTTAGGGTTAGGGTTAGGGTTAGGGTTAGGGTTAGGGTTAGGGTTAGGGTTAGGGTTAGGGTTAGGGTTAGGGTTAGGGTTAGGGTTAGGGTTAGGGTTAGGGTTAGGGTTAGGGTTAGGGTTAGGGTTAGGGTTAGGGTTAGGGTTAGGGTTAGGGTTAGGGTTAGGGTTAGGGTTAGGGTTAGGGTTAGGGTTAGGGTTAGGGTTAGGGTTAGGGTTAGGGTTAGGGTTAGGGTTAGGGTTAGGGTTAGGGTTAGGGTTAGGGTTAGGGTTAGGGTTAGGGTTAGGGTTAGGGTTAGGGTTAGGGTTAGGGTTAGGGTTAGGGTTAGGGTTAGGGTTAGGGTTAGGGTTAGGGTTAGGGTTAGGGTTAGGGTTAGGGTTAGGGTTAGGGTTAGGGTTAGGGTTAGGGTTAGGGTTAGGGTTAGGGTTAGGGTTAGGGTTAGGGTTAGGGTTAGGGTTAGGGTTAGGGTTAGGGTTAGGGTTAGGGTTAGGGTTAGGGTTAGGGTTAGGGTTAGGGTTAGGGTTAGGGTTAGGGTTAGGGTTAGGGTTAGGGTTAGGGTTAGGGTTAGGGTTAGGGTTAGGGTTAGGGTTAGGGTTAGGGTTAGGGTTAGGGTTAGGGTTAGGGTTAGGGTTAGGGTTAGGGTTAGGGTTAGGGTTAGGGTTAGGGTTAGGGTTAGGGTTAGGGTTAGGGTTAGGGTTAGGGTTAGGGTTAGGGTTAGGGTTAGGGTTAGGGTTAGGGTTAGGGTTAGGGTTAGGGTTAGGGTTAGGGTTAGGGTTAGGGTTAGGGTTAGGGTTAGGGTTAGGGTTAGGGTTAGGGTTAGGGTTAGGGTTAGGGTTAGGGTTAG
>NW_026690860.1:600000-783629 GCF_020826845.1 Diceros bicornis minor | reverse complement strand
GAACCCCCATGGGTTGACCTACAACTAAGAGATACAGCTCTGTCCTGGGGCTCTGAGGAGAAAAACAGCCACCATGGGGGGTGGACAGGCTCTGTACCATCTAAGGAAAGGAAAAGGAAGGGAGAGAAGATAAAGAGAAAACAAGAGAAACGGAAAGGTTTTCTTCTTCTGAGTGTTTCTGCCACCCACTTTTGGAGCACACTGCTTGCTGATGTCCTTTCCGGCCAGTCTTATCCTTCAGCCGGCTTCAGGAGACTTCACCAATTCGATTGTAAGGAGCTGGGCTCCTCCGTGCAGGCAATGCCAACTCCGGAGGGAGCCAGGAGGGGAGCCAAAGATTCACAGGACTCTGCAGCCCTTCTGCAGCTCACTGGTGTGGAGGGGCACCGAGGCTTCACCTTGGCCTCTGTCTCCAAGTTCACATAAAGGAGGGTCGGTTCCTTCCTCGCTAGATGAGCGTGGAGAGAAACCTCCTTCACAGAAGGGATTATGGAATAATTAAAGTCAGAGCCTTGAACAAGGCAAAGGGTTAGCACCATGAATCTGAAGTGACTGGACATGTGAATTAGTAACCAGTAGGACGAGGAGCTGAAGACAAAAAAAGAAAAAAGGCAAGAAACCAGTTCTCGATTTTCTAAGATGGAAATGCAAGTCTTTCTTCTTCCAAAAGAAAAAAGTCATTGAACCCTTTCCTTGAAAATAAAACTGAAAGGGGCCACATGTTGCAAAGAAGGGTTTTAACCGTGATGTCACTACACAATCATGTGTAGCCATCAGTTGTTAAGTGCACTGCAAATAGTTCACACCTTAACAATTATGTTACCAAAGTTCGCAGTTGAGAAATATAGACACACACACATATACATATATATACATGTAAGAAAAGAGTAGAGTGTGTGCCAATTGCTCACTGTACTATTGACAATATCACTCTTACAACTGAAAGCATGACTAGGAGAGAGAAGGTGGTGTGACCCTAGATTGCTAGAGTCACAGCAAGAAAAGTTAAGAAAGTGCCATCAGGTCATTTGGACAAAAGAATGCTATATGGCTGTTGGGTTTATAAGAGATCCATTGGAGAAAAACAAGTCACTACATTAAATTATTTTCTACTTACCTGCATCACCCTCTCCAAGAACACATATTCTAAAATGAGACAAGTTATTACATTAAAAATGACCGGCTCTGGCATTTGGAAAACTACACCAAATAATGAAGTAAAAACTGGGTTACAAACATCCTGGTATCAACTCCAACTACCGTCTTTTACCAAACTAAAACTCTAATGATCACTAATTCACTTGCAATCTAGTGCTCCTCCCATATACAAAATCAACAACTTCCAATGTGTCATAACTTTTTTAAAATTTCCCTAACATTTTAGAGGATAATGTAAATATGTCTCCTGGAAAAGTTGAGAAAGATGGAGACACTAGGAAAGGAAAAGACGAAAATACTCCCCTAATCAATGATGTAAAACACAAGGCATGAACAACTGTTAAAAGAATTCTCTATGACATTGATCAAGTCTACTATCTCTACGCCTGGCTCTTTCCTATCAGTCATTTGATACATAAACAAATAGAATAGTGTATTTCATGGGATCAATTCTTTTAGTGGCGTGCTTTCCCTTTGACCACTACATATGCTTTTATGTGTTTGCTTTATTTTCAGGCGGCGTCACATCAGAACACCCTCATCTCGGCAGATCTTTGCCTTAAGGAACCCTACCTCGGCCCTTGATCAACTGTACTCTGTGTTATGGTCAACTCAGAGCCCTACATGGATCAGTGTTTCCTACCGCCTCTCTCCCGTGCGTTGCTCATGTCAGGGAGTATAGTCCACCGAGTGAACAGTAAGCAGTCTTCCCAAAGCATCAGATATGAAAAGGAGGAGACGCGGGGTTGGGTGTGGGACCCCATTCCGTGCCTCAGTGCAGACAAGCTAGAGGTCAATGCATCCCTCCAGAGACTGGGAGAAAAACAGGAGGTTATGAGCACGAGGTTCCCTCTGCAGGCCTTGAAGCAGGGACCTGGAATCAAACTGCTGACACCGTGGATCGTGGTTGGTTTGACAGGGAACTCACGAGGAAGATAAGGACGTGAAATAATGAAAATCATAAGAACAGCAGCGAACACTTCTACTGAGCCAAGGACTGCACCCTGAATGTAAACTCTGTGCTGGAACATATCTTAACTCACATGACCCTGAAAGCATCCCGACGTAGTCAATGTTGTTCTTTGCACCATTTGCTAGATGAAGAGACTGGGTACAGTGGCTAGAAAACTCAGCCAGGTTACAAAGCGGATAAATGGTCGAGCCCAAGCTCAGTGCTCTTCTGTGATGCTCTTGGACTACAACTCCAAGTGAAGTCTCTAACGACTATCTCCGCTCGCACTGCCAACACCATCGTCCTCCGTGGAGTGGATGGAGGCAGGCGTGGGCAGGGCAGGGAGCCGGGTGTGGCAGGCCGCCAGATCTAAGGTCTGGCACACAGGTTGCCAGGTGGCTCCCTCCTCTGAGGGGGCCCAGCACACGCCCCAGGGGACTTGGCGGCAGGCCCCAGGGCCCTTTCCCCCGGATCTTGTCCACTTGAAAGGGGCCTGGCCCAGGTGGCCGGTTGGGCTGGTTGGCCAGCCTCCTTTGGACAAAGCAGGCGAGCCCAGCCAGCCTTCCAGTCGCCCCCGGCGTGGCACCAGCGCCCTCAGGCCGAGGGCCTCACGCGTGCCCTCCAACGCGGATTTCTCCTCAGAGCCGTGGCCTGGGCACTAGGAAGGCCAGGCCCTCCCGACTCCAGAGATGATGCTGGGACCCGTCGCCGGAAGGGCCTGCCCGTGTGGCAGCGGCTCCCCAAGCCGGCGGCCTGCTGGGGCCTCACTCACTGCTTGGCCATAAGCCTGTCTCGGCCCTTCGGATTCCACAGAGCCTTTCCTCCACCTGGCTGGAGTCGACAAGTGCGGGCGTGGGGTGAGGCCGTGGTTTTGCCTTTCCAGGAAGAAATGAGGCCCGGGCAAAAGCAGCTGGCCGAGGCAGAGCCTTGACCTGGCACCCCAGTCGGCCTTTGGCCACCAGGTCCAGACCACCGCTTCCAAAGAAGGGAAGCGGCCGGCCAGCTGATTGCAAGTGGGGGATGGGAGGGAGACAACAGCTGAAGCCAAGTCCAGCAGGGCGTTGGCGTTCCTTCTTCAGCTGGGACTGGCCTGGCCTGGCGGGCGGGCGGGGCCTTCACTGAGGACCCCCGAGGCCCGCCCTAGGCCCCGGCGGTGGCGGGTGGCGCATGCGCCCTTGGCCTCAGGGGTTGAACCCAAGCCCACAGGGCACTCAAAGCAGCCGGAGAAAGAAGGGGCCAGGGGAGAGGAAGGCAGGTAGGCGAGGCGGGCAGGGCTCGCCCACCTCTTCTCCTCAGGTCCCCGAGAGAGAAAGAGAGAGAGAGAGAGAGTGAGAGACAGACAGACAGACAGGCAGGGAAAGAGTGAGAGATCCCTGACCTCTGAGTATCTGCATCCACCACTGCTGCCAACTCACAGGCCATCCCACTTCCCCCCCTCCATCCCCATCCCCAGGCGCGGCCCCCCGGGGCCAGCCACACCACGGAGAGGCCCCTTCATGGTCACCTCCGTGCTGTCCCTTCCGGGCCTGACCCCACTGCAGGGGAACCGGTTCAGACAATCCAATCGTCTACATGTCCCTCTCCATGACAATTGTCTTCTCCAGTCTCACATGCCCAAACCGCACCCCCAACATCCTCCTTTGTCTGCAGCTGGAGATAGGAGGAGAATCTCTGCCATTGTGTTGAGAGACTCAGTTTCGCGGGTTTCTCCCCTGTACACGTGTTCTGAAGCTGGGTATTATTTTCTCCAGCGAACCTGTCTTGTGAAGGATTTGGCCAGCCATAAGAAGCTTCAGGGAAGAGGCGGAGGGGCTTCTCTCTCCGCCCCCGACAGCCCTGAGCTGGGTCAGTGCCTCAGACCTGGCCAGGGGCAGCCCATCCCCCGGCGCCCTCTCCCGGGGCATCCCAGGAAAGCTTCACAGCCAGCCCCACCCCACTCGCCACTGCCAGGACCATCGGCCTCCCTCGGGAGGACGGGGCAGGACAGGGAACCGGGTGTGGGAGGCCGCCAGATCTCAGCTCTGGCACACAGGCTGCCAGGCTGCCTGGTCCTCTGAGGGGGCCCAGCACACGCCCCAGGAAACTTGGCGGCAGGCCCCGGGGCTCTCTCCTCTGGAACTCGTCCACTTGAAAGGGGCCTGGCCCAGGTGGCTGGTTCGACCGGTTGGAAAGAAATCTTTTTCTTCTCTGAGAGACTGTTGCTTGTCATCTCCTGGACATGAGATGACAGACAATTGTTCCCATTTCCCTTTCTACTTGAAACCTGATGGATACATTGCCCACTGCCTTTAGAGACTGCAGGTCTTTCTGAAACTCTTTTCAGTGCGCTGGCTCACTTCAGCATCATTTCATTGTTCCATCCGAAATTCCTTTCAGTTGGATCTATTTTCCTTTCTAATCCTTTTGTATACCTAGATATTTAAAAGCTGCTCAAATCTGTAGTGGAGAAAAGTTGGGTTACAACTCTTTCAGACAGCATGTAAACCCACATTTTAGGGTTTCTACACAAAACGTCTCTGCCATGTTTCTAGCAGCTCTCCTTCCATATATTTTCCTCCAGGACTTCCTGTGACAAAATTGCCTTTCTAAAAGCCAGTCCTCCGTTCACTCTCTTGGCCAGTCACGTTTCCATAGAAAGAAAAAGGACTGGATTTTCCAAAGATGCAACAAGAATGATCAAGTCCCGATTCACACCTAGATATCCTGCTCCTGTTCTCCATGAATTGCAAAATTGAAGTTAATTATCTCGTTCATTTTGTCTAAATCTATTGGGTCACTTTGGCACTGAGCCCCTAAGCTGGTCCACAGCCTGCTTCAGCAGACACCAAACTCTCTCTCAAGTGCCTGCATTCGTGTGCTGAGTAGGTATTGTATTTATTTAGATCGTATTCAACAAAAGATCTTCACGGATTCACTCAAGTACTTAAGCATCTACTATGTGCCCAAAGGTCTTGAAATGTTGGGGGTCTGCAAGGAAGACAGATATGCCTAAACAGATAAATTACACTACTGAAATCATTTGAATGAAAGAGATGTGAATAAACTGCCGTGGGACTCCAGGCAAAGAACCCCCATGGGTTGACCTACAACTAAGAGATACAGCTCTGTCCTGGGGCTCTGAGGAGAAAAACAGCCACCATGGGGGGTGGACAGGCTCTGTACCATCTAAGGAAAGGAAAAGGAAGGGAGAGAAGATAAAGAGAAAACAAGAGAAACGGAAAGGTTTTCTTCTTCTGAGTGTTTCTGCCACCCACTTTTGGAGCACACTGCTTGCTGATGTCCTTTCCGGCCAGTCTTATCCTTCAGCCGGCTTCAGGAGACTTCACCAATTCGATTGTAAGGAGCTGGGCTCCTCCGTGCAGGCAATGCCAACTCCGGAGGGAGCCAGGAGGGGAGCCAAAGATTCACAGGACTCTGCAGCCCTTCTGCAGCTCACTGGTGTGGAGGGGCACCGAGGCTTCACCTTGGCCTCTGTCTCCAAGTTCACATAAAGGAGGGTCGGTTCCTTCCTCGCTAGATGAGCGTGGAGAGAAACCTCCTTCACAGAAGGGATTATGGAATAATTAAAGTCAGAGCCTTGAACAAGGCAAAGGGTTAGCACCATGAATCTGAAGTGACTGGACATGTGAATTAGTAACCAGTAGGACGAGGAGCTGAAGACAAAAAAAGAAAAAAGGCAAGAAACCAGTTCTCGATTTTCTAAGATGGAAATGCAAGTCTTTCTTCTTCCAAAAGAAAAAAGTCATTGAACCCTTTCCTTGAAAATAAAACTGAAAGGGGCCACATGTTGCAAAGAAGGGTTTTAACCGTGATGTCACTACACAATCATGTGTAGCCATCAGTTGTTAAGTGCACTGCAAATAGTTCACACCTTAACAATTATGTTACCAAAGTTCGCAGTTGAGAAATATAGACACACACACATATACATATATATACATGTAAGAAAAGAGTAGAGTGTGTGCCAATTGCTCACTGTACTATTGACAATATCACTCTTACAACTGAAAGCATGACTAGGAGAGAGAAGGTGGTGTGACCCTAGATTGCTAGAGTCACAGCAAGAAAAGTTAAGAAAGTGCCATCAGGTCATTTGGACAAAAGAATGCTATATGGCTGTTGGGTTTATAAGAGATCCATTGGAGAAAAACAAGTCACTACATTAAATTATTTTCTACTTACCTGCATCACCCTCTCCAAGAACACATATTCTAAAATGAGACAAGTTATTACATTAAAAATGACCGGCTCTGGCATTTGGAAAACTACACCAAATAATGAAGTAAAAACTGGGTTACAAACATCCTGGTATCAACTCCAACTACCGTCTTTTACCAAACTAAAACTCTAATGATCACTAATTCACTTGCAATCTAGTGCTCCTCCCATATACAAAATCAACAACTTCCAATGTGTCATAACTTTTTTAAAATTTCCCTAACATTTTAGAGGATAATGTAAATATGTCTCCTGGAAAAGTTGAGAAAGATGGAGACACTAGGAAAGGAAAAGACGAAAATACTCCCCTAATCAATGATGTAAAACACAAGGCATGAACAACTGTTAAAAGAATTCTCTATGACATTGATCAAGTCTACTATCTCTACGCCTGGCTCTTTCCTATCAGTCATTTGATACATAAACAAATAGAATAGTGTATTTCATGGGATCAATTCTTTTAGTGGCGTGCTTTCCCTTTGACCACTACATATGCTTTTATGTGTTTGCTTTATTTTCAGGCGGCGTCACATCAGAACACCCTCATCTCGGCAGATCTTTGCCTTAAGGAACCCTACCTCGGCCCTTGATCAACTGTACTCTGTGTTATGGTCAACTCAGAGCCCTACATGGATCAGTGTTTCCTACCGCCTCTCTCCCGTGCGTTGCTCATGTCAGGGAGTATAGTCCACCGAGTGAACAGTAAGCAGTCTTCCCAAAGCATCAGATATGAAAAGGAGGAGACGCGGGGTTGGGTGTGGGACCCCATTCCGTGCCTCAGTGCAGACAAGCTAGAGGTCAATGCATCCCTCCAGAGACTGGGAGAAAAACAGGAGGTTATGAGCACGAGGTTCCCTCTGCAGGCCTTGAAGCAGGGACCTGGAATCAAACTGCTGACACCGTGGATCGTGGTTGGTTTGACAGGGAACTCACGAGGAAGATAAGGACGTGAAATAATGAAAATCATAAGAACAGCAGCGAACACTTCTACTGAGCCAAGGACTGCACCCTGAATGTAAACTCTGTGCTGGAACATATCTTAACTCACATGACCCTGAAAGCATCCCGACGTAGTCAATGTTGTTCTTTGCACCATTTGCTAGATGAAGAGACTGGGTACAGTGGCTAGAAAACTCAGCCAGGTTACAAAGCGGATAAATGGCCGAGCCCAAGCTCAGTGCTCTTCTGTGATGCTCTTGGACTACAACTCCAAGTGAAGTCTCTAACGACTATCTCCGCTCGCACTGCCAACACCATCGTCCTCCGTGGAGTGGATGGAGGCAGGCGTGGGCAGGGCAGGGAGCCGGGTGTGGCAGGCCGCCAGATCTAAGGTCTGGCACACAGGTTGCCAGGTGGCTCCCTCCTCTGAGGGGGCCCAGCACACGCCCCAGGGGACTTGGCGGCAGGCCCCAGGGCCCTTTCCCCCGGATCTTGTCCACTTGAAAGGGGCCTGGCCCAGGTGGCCGGTTGGGCTGGTTGGCCAGCCTCCTTTGGACAAAGCAGGCGAGCCCAGCCAGCCTTCCAGTCGCCCCCGGCGTGGCACCAGCGCCCTCAGGCCGAGGGCCTCACGCGTGCCCTCCAACGCGGATTTCTCCTCAGAGCCGTGGCCTGGGCACTAGGAAGGCCAGGCCCTCCCGACTCCAGAGATGATGCTGGGACCCGTCGCCGGAAGGGCCTGCCCGTGTGGCAGCGGCTCCCCAAGCCGGCGGCCTGCTGGGGCCTCACTCACTGCTTGGCCATAAGCCTGTCTCGGCCCTTCGGATTCCACAGAGCCTTTCCTCCACCTGGCTGGAGTCGACAAGTGCGGGCGTGGGGTGAGGCCGTGGTTTTGCCTTTCCAGGAAGAAATGAGGCCCGGGCAAAAGCAGCTGGCCGAGGCAGAGCCTTGACCTGGCACCCCAGTCGGCCTTTGGCCACCAGGTCCAGACCACCGCTTCCAAAGAAGGGAAGCGGCCGGCCAGCTGATTGCAAGTGGGGGATGGGAGGGAGACAACAGCTGAAGCCAAGTCCAGCAGGGCGTTGGCGTTCCTTCTTCAGCTGGGACTGGCCTGGCCTGGCGGGCGGGCGGGGCCTTCACTGAGGACCCCCGAGGCCCGCCCTAGGCCCCGGCGGTGGCGGGTGGCGCATGCGCCCTTGGCCTCAGGGGTTGAACCCAAGCCCACAGGGCACTCAAAGCAGCCGGAGAAAGAAGGGGCCAGGGGAGAGGAAGGCAGGTAGGCGAGGCGGGCAGGGCTCGCCCACCTCTTCTCCTCAGGTCCCCGAGAGAGAAAGAGAGAGAGAGAGAGAGAGTGAGAGACAGACAGACAGACAGGCAGGGAAAGAGTGAGAGATCCCTGACCTCTGAGTATCTGCATCCACCACTGCTGCCAACTCACAGGCCATCCCACTTCCCCCCCTCCATCCCCATCCCCAGGCGCGGCCCCCCGGGGCCAGCCACACCACGGAGAGGCCCCTTCATGGTCATCTCCGTGCTGTCCCTTCCGGGCCTGACCCCACTGCAGGGGAACCGGTTCAGACAATCCAATCGTCTACATGTCCCTCTCCATGACAATTGTCTTCTCCAGTCTCACATGCCCAAACCGCACCCCCAACATCCTCCTTTGTCTGCAGCTGGAGATAGGAGGAGAATCTCTGCCATTGTGTTGAGAGACTCAGTTTCGCGGGTTTCTCCCCTGTACACGTGTTCTGAAGCTGGGTATTATTTTCTCCAGCGAACCTGTCTTGTGAAGGATTTGGCCAGCCATAAGAAGCTTCAGGGAAGAGGCGGAGGGGCTTCTCTCTCCGCCCCCGACAGCCCTGAGCTGGGTCAGTGCCTCAGACCTGGCCAGGGGCAGCCCATCCCCCGGCGCCCTCTCCCGGGGCATCCCAGGAAAGCTTCACAGCCAGCCCCACCCCACTCGCCACTGCCAGGACCATCGGCCTCCCTCGGGAGGACGGGGCAGGACAGGGAACCGGGTGTGGGAGGCCGCCAGATCTCAGCTCTGGCACACAGGCTGCCAGGCTGCCTGGTCCTCTGAGGGGGCCCAGCACACGCCCCAGGAAACTTGGCGGCAGGCCCCGGGGCTCTCTCCTCTGGAACTCGTCCACTTGAAAGGGGCCTGGCCCAGGTGGCTGGTTCGACCGGTTGGAAAGAAATCTTTTTCTTCTCTGAGAGACTGTTGCTTGTCATCTCCTGGACATGAGATGACAGACAATTGTTCCCATTTCCCTTTCTACTTGAAACCTGATGGATACATTGCCCACTGCCTTTAGAGACTGCAGGTCTTTCTGAAACTCTTTTCAGTGCGCTGGCTCACTTCAGCATCATTTCATTGTTCCATCCGAAATTCCTTTCAGTTGGATCTATTTTCCTTTCTAATCCTTTTGTATACCTAGATATTTAAAAGCTGCTCAAATCTGTAGTGGAGAAAAGTTGGGTTACAACTCTTTCAGACAGCATGTAAACCCACATTTTAGGGTTTCTACACAAAACGTCTCTGCCATGTTTCTAGCAGCTCTCCTTCCATATATTTTCCTCCAGGACTTCCTGTGACAAAATTGCCTTTCTAAAAGCCAGTCCTCCGTTCACTCTCTTGGCCAGTCACGTTTCCATAGAAAGAAAAAGGACTGGATTTTCCAAAGATGCAACAAGAATGATCAAGTCCCGATTCACACCTAGATATCCTGCTCCTGTTCTCCATGAATTGCAAAATTGAAGTTAATTATCTCGTTCATTTTGTCTAAATCTATTGGGTCACTTTGGCACTGAGCCCCTAAGCTGGTCCACAGCCTGCTTCAGCAGACACCAAACTCTCTCTCAAGTGCCTGCATTCGTGTGCTGAGTAGGTATTGTATTTATTTAGATCGTATTCAACAAAAGATCTTCACGGATTCACTCAAGTACTTAAGCATCTACTATGTGCCCAAAGGTCTTGAAATGTGGGGGGTCTGCAAGGAAGACAGATATGCCTAAACAGATAAATTACACTACTGAAATCATTTGAATGAAAGAGATGTGAATAAACTGCCGTGGGACTCCAGGCCAAGAACCCCCATGGGTTGACCTACAACTAAGAGATACAGCTCTGTCCTGGGGCTCTGAGGAGAAAAACAGCCACCATGGGGGGTGGACAGGCTCTGTACCATCTAAGGAAAGGAAAAGGAAGGGAGAGAAGATAAAGAGAAAACAAGAGAAACGGAAAGGTTTTCTTCTTCTGAGTGTTTCTGCCACCCACTTTTGGAGCACACTGCTTGCTGATGTCCTTTCCGGCCAGTCTTATCCTTCAGCCGGCTTCAGGAGACTTCACCAATTCGATTGTAAGGAGCTGGGCTCCTCCGTGCAGGCAATGCCAACTCCGGAGGGAGCCAGGAGGGGAGCCAAAGATTCACAGGACTCTGCAGCCCTTCTGCAGCTCACTGGTGTGGAGGGGCACCGAGGCTTCACCTTGGCCTCTGTCTCCAAGTTCACATAAAGGAGGGTCGGTTCCTTCCTCGCTAGATGAGCGTGGAGAGAAACCTCCTTCACAGAAGGGATTATGGAATAATTAAAGTCAGAGCCTTGAACAAGGCAAAGGGTTAGCACCATGAATCTGAAGTGACTGGACATGTGAATTAGTAACCAGTAGGACGAGGAGCTGAAGACAAAAAAAGAAAAAAGGCAAGAAACCAGTTCTCGATTTTCTAAGATGGAAATGCAAGTCTTTCTTCTTCCAAAAGAAAAAAGTCATTGAACCCTTTCCTTGAAAATAAAACTGAAAGGGGCCACATGTTGCAAAGAAGGGTTTTAACCGTGATGTCACTACACAATCATGTGTAGCCATCAGTTGTTAAGTGCACTGCAAATAGTTCACACCTTAACAATTATGTTACCAAAGTTCGCAGTTGAGAAATATAGACACACACACATATACATATATATACATGTAAGAAAAGAGTAGAGTGTGTGCCAATTGCTCACTGTACTATTGACAATATCACTCTTACAACTGAAAGCATGACTAGGAGAGAGAAGGTGGTGTGACCCTAGATTGCTAGAGTCACAGCAAGAAAAGTTAAGAAAGTGCCATCAGGTCATTTGGACAAAAGAATGCTATATGGCTGTTGGGTTTATAAGAGATCCATTGGAGAAAAACAAGTCACTACATTAAATTATTTTCTACTTACCTGCATCACCCTCTCCAAGAACACATATTCTAAAATGAGACAAGTTATTACATTAAAAATGACCGGCTCTGGCATTTGGAAAACTACACCAAATAATGAAGTAAAAACTGGGTTACAAACATCCTGGTATCAACTCCAACTACCGTCTTTTACCAAACTAAAACTCTAATGATCACTAATTCACTTGCAATCTAGTGCTCCTCCCATATACAAAATCAACAACTTCCAATGTGTCATAACTTTTTTAAAATTTCCCTAACATTTTAGAGGATAATGTAAATATGTCTCCTGGAAAAGTTGAGAAAGATGGAGACACTAGGAAAGGAAAAGACGAAAATACTCCCCTAATCAATGATGTAAAACACAAGGCATGAACAACTGTTAAAAGAATTCTCTATGACATTGATCAAGTCTACTATCTCTACGCCTGGCTCTTTCCTATCAGTCATTTGATACATAAACAAATAGAATAGTGTATTTCATGGGATCAATTCTTTTAGTGGCGTGCTTTCCCTTTGACCACTACATATGCTTTTATGTGTTTGCTTTATTTTCAGGCGGCGTCACATCAGAACACCCTCATCTCGGCAGATCTTTGCCTTAAGGAACCCTACCTCGGCCCTTGATCAACTGTACTCTGTGTTATGGTCAACTCAGAGCCCTACATGGATCAGTGTTTCCTACCGCCTCTCTCCCGTGCGTTGCTCATGTCAGGGAGTATAGTCCACCGAGTGAACAGTAAGCAGTCTTCCCAAAGCATCAGATATGAAAAGGAGGAGACGCGGGGTTGGGTGTGGGACCCCATTCCGTGCCTCAGTGCAGACAAGCTAGAGGTCAATGCATCCCTCCAGAGACTGGGAGAAAAACAGGAGGTTATGAGCACGAGGTTCCCTCTGCAGGCCTTGAAGCAGGGACCTGGAATCAAACTGCTGACACCGTGGATCGTGGTTGGTTTGACAGGGAACTCACGAGGAAGATAAGGACGTGAAATAATGAAAATCATAAGAACAGCAGCGAACACTTCTACTGAGCCAAGGACTGCACCCTGAATGTAAACTCTGTGCTGGAACATATCTTAACTCACATGACCCTGAAAGCATCCCGACGTAGTCAATGTTGTTCTTTGCACCATTTGCTAGATGAAGAGACTGGGTACAGTGGCTAGAAAACTCAGCCAGGTTACAAAGCGGATAAATGGTCGAGCCCAAGCTCAGTGCTCTTCTGTGATGCTCTTGGACTACAACTCCAAGTGAAGTCTCTAACGACTATCTCCGCTCGCACTGCCAACACCATCGTCCTCCGTGGAGTGGATGGAGGCAGGCGTGGGCAGGGCAGGGAGCCGGGTGTGGCAGGCCGCCAGATCTAAGGTCTGGCACACAGGTTGCCAGGTGGCTCCCTCCTCTGAGGGGGCCCAGCACACGCCCCAGGGGACTTGGCGGCAGGCCCCAGGGCCCTTTCCCCCGGATCTTGTCCACTTGAAAGGGGCCTGGCCCAGGTGGCCGGTTGGGCTGGTTGGCCAGCCTCCTTTGGACAAAGCAGGCGAGCCCAGCCAGCCTTCCAGTCGCCCCCGGCGTGGCACCAGCGCCCTCAGGCCGAGGGCCTCACGCGTGCCCTCCAACGCGGATTTCTCCTCAGAGCCGTGGCCTGGGCACTAGGAAGGCCAGGCCCTCCCGACTCCAGAGATGATGCTGGGACCCGTCGCCGGAAGGGCCTGCCCGTGTGGCAGCGGCTCCCCAAGCCGGCGGCCTGCTGGGGCCTCACTCACTGCTTGGCCATAAGCCTGTCTCGGCCCTTCGGATTCCACAGAGCCTTTCCTCCACCTGGCTGGAGTCGACAAGTGCGGGCGTGGGGTGAGGCCGTGGTTTTGCCTTTCCAGGAAGAAATGAGGCCCGGGCAAAAGCAGCTGGCCGAGGCAGAGCCTTGACCTGGCACCCCAGTCGGCCTTTGGCCACCAGGTCCAGACCACCGCTTCCAAAGAAGGGAAGCGGCCGGCCAGCTGATTGCAAGTGGGGGATGGGAGGGAGACAACAGCTGAAGCCAAGTCCAGCAGGGCGTTGGCGTTCCTTCTTCAGCTGGGACTGGCCTGGCCTGGCGGGCGGGCGGGGCCTTCACTGAGGACCCCCGAGGCCCGCCCTAGGCCCCGGCGGTGGCGGGTGGCGCATGCGCCCTTGGCCTCAGGGGTTGAACCCAAGCCCACAGGGCACTCAAAGCAGCCGGAGAAAGAAGGGGCCAGGGGAGAGGAAGGCAGGTAGGCGAGGCGGGCAGGGCTCGCCCACCTCTTCTCCTCAGGTCCCCGAGAGAGAAAGAGAGAGAGAGAGAGAGTGAGAGACAGACAGACAGACAGGCAGGGAAAGAGTGAGAGATCCCTGACCTCTGAGTATCTGCATCCACCACTGCTGCCAACTCACAGGCCATCCCACTTCCCCCCCTCCATCCCCATCCCCAGGCGCGGCCCCCCGGGGCCAGCCACACCACGGAGAGGCCCCTTCATGGTCACCTCCGTGCTGTCCCTTCCGGGCCTGACCCCACTGCAGGGGAACCGGTTCAGACAATCCAATCGTCTACATGTCCCTCTCCATGACAATTGTCTTCTCCAGTCTCACATGCCCAAACCGCACCCCCAACATCCTCCTTTGTCTGCAGCTGGAGATAGGAGGAGAATCTCTGCCATTGTGTTGAGAGACTCAGTTTCGCGGGTTTCTCCCCTGTACACGTGTTCTGAAGCTGGGTATTATTTTCTCCAGCGAACCTGTCTTGTGAAGGATTTGGCCAGCCATAAGAAGCTTCAGGGAAGAGGCGGAGGGGCTTCTCTCTCCGCCCCCGACAGCCCTGAGCTGGGTCAGTGCCTCAGACCTGGCCAGGGGCAGCCCATCCCCCGGCGCCCTCTCCCGGGGCATCCCAGGAAAGCTTCACAGCCAGCCCCACCCCACTCGCCACTGCCAGGACCATCGGCCTCCCTCGGGAGGACGGGGCAGGACAGGGAACCGGGTGTGGGAGGCCGCCAGATCTCAGCTCTGGCACACAGGCTGCCAGGCTGCCTGGTCCTCTGAGGGGGCCCAGCACACGCCCCAGGAAACTTGGCGGCAGGCCCCGGGGCTCTCTCCTCTGGAACTCGTCCACTTGAAAGGGGCCTGGCCCAGGTGGCTGGTTCGACCGGTTGGAAAGAAATCTTTTTCTTCTCTGAGAGACTGTTGCTTGTCATCTCCTGGACATGAGATGACAGACAATTGTTCCCATTTCCCTTTCTACTTGAAACCTGATGGATACATTGCCCACTGCCTTTAGAGACTGCAGGTCTTTCTGAAACTCTTTTCAGTGCGCTGGCTCACTTCAGCATCATTTCATTGTTCCATCCGAAATTCCTTTCAGTTGGATCTATTTTCCTTTCTAATCCTTTTGTATACCTAGATATTTAAAAGCTGCTCAAATCTGTAGTGGAGAAAAGTTGGGTTACAACTCTTTCAGACAGCATGTAAACCCACATTTTAGGGTTTCTACACAAAACGTCTCTGCCATGTTTCTAGCAGCTCTCCTTCCATATATTTTCCTCCAGGACTTCCTGTGACAAAATTGCCTTTCTAAAAGCCAGTCCTCCGTTCACTCTCTTGGCCAGTCACGTTTCCATAGAAAGAAAAAGGACTGGATTTTCCAAAGATGCAACAAGAATGATCAAGTCCCGATTCACACCTAGATATCCTGCTCCTGTTCTCCATGAATTGCAAAATTGAAGTTAATTATCTCGTTCATTTTGTCTAAATCTATTGGGTCACTTTGGCACTGAGCCCCTAAGCTGGTCCACAGCCTGCTTCAGCAGACACCAAACTCTCTCTCAAGTGCCTGCATTCGTGTGCTGAGTAGGTATTGTATTTATTTAGATCGTATTCAACAAAAGATCTTCACGGATTCACTCAAGTACTTAAGCATCTACTATGTGCCCAAAGGTCTTGAAATGTTGGGGGTCTGCAAGGAAGACAGATATGCCTAAACAGATAAATTACACTACTGAAATCATTTGAATGAAAGAGATGTGAATAAACTGCCGTGGGACTCCAGGCAAAGAACCCCCATGGGTTGACCTACAACTAAGAGATACAGCTCTGTCCTGGGGCTCTGAGGAGAAAAACAGCCACCATGGGGGGTGGACAGGCTCTGTACCATCTAAGGAAAGGAAAAGGAAGGGAGAGAAGATAAAGAGAAAACAAGAGAAACGGAAAGGTTTTCTTCTTCTGAGTGTTTCTGCCACCCACTTTTGGAGCACACTGCTTGCTGATGTCCTTTCCGGCCAGTCTTATCCTTCAGCCGGCTTCAGGAGACTTCACCAATTCGATTGTAAGGAGCTGGGCTCCTCCGTGCAGGCAATGCCAACTCCGGAGGGAGCCAGGAGGGGAGCCAAAGATTCACAGGACTCTGCAGCCCTTCTGCAGCTCACTGGTGTGGAGGGGCACCGAGGCTTCACCTTGGCCTCTGTCTCCAAGTTCACATAAAGGAGGGTCGGTTCCTTCCTCGCTAGATGAGCGTGGAGAGAAACCTCCTTCACAGAAGGGATTATGGAATAATTAAAGTCAGAGCCTTGAACAAGGCAAAGGGTTAGCACCATGAATCTGAAGTGACTGGACATGTGAATTAGTAACCAGTAGGACGAGGAGCTGAAGACAAAAAAAGAAAAAAGGCAAGAAACCAGTTCTCGATTTTCTAAGATGGAAATGCAAGTCTTTCTTCTTCCAAAAGAAAAAAGTCATTGAACCCTTTCCTTGAAAATAAAACTGAAAGGGGCCACATGTTGCAAAGAAGGGTTTTAACCGTGATGTCACTACACAATCATGTGTAGCCATCAGTTGTTAAGTGCACTGCAAATAGTTCACACCTTAACAATTATGTTACCAAAGTTCGCAGTTGAGAAATATAGACACACACACATATACATATATATACATGTAAGAAAAGAGTAGAGTGTGTGCCAATTGCTCACTGTACTATTGACAATATCACTCTTACAACTGAAAGCATGACTAGGAGAGAGAAGGTGGTGTGACCCTAGATTGCTAGAGTCACAGCAAGAAAAGTTAAGAAAGTGCCATCAGGTCATTTGGACAAAAGAATGCTATATGGCTGTTGGGTTTATAAGAGATCCATTGGAGAAAAACAAGTCACTACATTAAATTATTTTCTACTTACCTGCATCACCCTCTCCAAGAACACATATTCTAAAATGAGACAAGTTATTACATTAAAAATGACCGGCTCTGGCATTTGGAAAACTACACCAAATAATGAAGTAAAAACTGGGTTACAAACATCCTGGTATCAACTCCAACTACCGTCTTTTACCAAACTAAAACTCTAATGATCACTAATTCACTTGCAATCTAGTGCTCCTCCCATATACAAAATCAACAACTTCCAATGTGTCATAACTTTTTTAAAATTTCCCTAACATTTTAGAGGATAATGTAAATATGTCTCCTGGAAAAGTTGAGAAAGATGGAGACACTAGGAAAGGAAAAGACGAAAATACTCCCCTAATCAATGATGTAAAACACAAGGCATGAACAACTGTTAAAAGAATTCTCTATGACATTGATCAAGTCTACTATCTCTACGCCTGGCTCTTTCCTATCAGTCATTTGATACATAAACAAATAGAATAGTGTATTTCATGGGATCAATTCTTTTAGTGGCGTGCTTTCCCTTTGACCACTACATATGCTTTTATGTGTTTGCTTTATTTTCAGGCGGCGTCACATCAGAACACCCTCATCTCGGCAGATCTTTGCCTTAAGGAACCCTACCTCGGCCCTTGATCAACTGTACTCTGTGTTATGGTCAACTCAGAGCCCTACATGGATCAGTGTTTCCTACCGCCTCTCTCCCGTGCGTTGCTCATGTCAGGGAGTATAGTCCACCGAGTGAACAGTAAGCAGTCTTCCCAAAGCATCAGATATGAAAAGGAGGAGACGCGGGGTTGGGTGTGGGACCCCATTCCGTGCCTCAGTGCAGACAAGCTAGAGGTCAATGCATCCCTCCAGAGACTGGGAGAAAAACAGGAGGTTATGAGCACGAGGTTCCCTCTGCAGGCCTTGAAGCAGGGACCTGGAATCAAACTGCTGACACCGTGGATCGTGGTTGGTTTGACAGGGAACTCACGAGGAAGATAAGGACGTGAAATAATGAAAATCATAAGAACAGCAGCGAACACTTCTACTGAGCCAAGGACTGCACCCTGAATGTAAACTCTGTGCTGGAACATATCTTAACTCACATGACCCTGAAAGCATCCCGACGTAGTCAATGTTGTTCTTTGCACCATTTGCTAGATGAAGAGACTGGGTACAGTGGCTAGAAAACTCAGCCAGGTTACAAAGCGGATAAATGGCCGAGCCCAAGCTCAGTGCTCCTCTGTGATGCTCTTGGACTACAACTCCAAGTGAAGTCTCTAACGACTATCTCCGCTCGCACTGCCAACACCATCGTCCTCCGTGGAGTGGATGGAGGCAGGCGTGGGCAGGGCAGGGAGCTGGGTGTGGCAGGCCGCCAGATCTAAGGTCTGGCACACAGGTTGCCAGGTGGCTCCCTCCTCTGAGGGGGCCCAGCACACGCCCCAGGGGACTTGGCGGCAGGCCCCAGGGCCCTTTCCCCCGGATCTTGTCCACTTGAAAGGGGCCTGGCCCAGGTGGCCGGTTGGGCTGGTTGGCCAGCCTCCTTTGGACAAAGCAGGCGAGCCCAGCCAGCCTTCCAGTCGCCCCCGGCGTGGCACCAGCGCCCTCAGGCCGAGGGCCTCACGCGTGCCCTCCAACGCGGATTTCTCCTCAGAGCCGTGGCCTGGGCACTAGGAAGGCCAGGCCCTCCCGACTCCAGAGATGATGCTGGGACCCGTCGCCGGAAGGGCCTGCCCGTGTGGCAGCGGCTCCCCAAGCCGGCGGCCTGCTGGGGCCTCACTCACTGCTTGGCCATAAGCCTGTCTCGGCCCTTCGGATTCCACAGAGCCTTTCCTCCACCTGGCTGGAGTCGACAAGTGCGGGCGTGGGGTGAGGCCGTGGTTTTGCCTTTCCAGGAAGAAATGAGGCCCGGGCAAAAGCAGCTGGCCGAGGCAGAGCCTTGACCTGGCACCCCAGTCGGCCTTTGGCCACCAGGTCCAGACCACCGCTTCCAAAGAAGGGAAGCGGCCGGCCAGCTGATTGCAAGTGGGGGATGGGAGGGAGACAACAGCTGAAGCCAAGTCCAGCAGGGCGTTGGCGTTCCTTCTTCAGCTGGGACTGGCCTGGCCTGGCGGGCGGGCGGGGCCTTCACTGAGGACCCCCGAGGCCCGCCCTAGGCCCCGGCGGTGGCGGGTGGCGCATGCGCCCTTGGCCTCAGGGGTTGAACCCAAGCCCACAGGGCACTCAAAGCAGCCGGAGAAAGAAGGGGCCAGGGGAGAGGAAGGCAGGTAGGCGAGGCGGGCAGGGCTCGCCCACCTCTTCTCCTCAGGTCCCCGAGAGAGAAAGAGAGAGAGAGAGAGAGTGAGAGACAGACAGACAGACAGGCAGGGAAAGAGTGAGAGATCCCTGACCTCTGAGTATCTGCATCCACCACTGCTGCCAACTCACAGGCCATCCCACTTCCCCCCCTCCATCCCCATCCCCAGGCGCGGCCCCCCGGGGCCAGCCACACCACGGAGAGGCCCCTTCATGGTCACCTCCGTGCTGTCCCTTCCGGGCCTGACCCCACTGCAGGGGAACCGGTTCAGACAATCCAATCGTCTACATGTCCCTCTCCATGACAATTGTCTTCTCCAGTCTCACATGCCCAAACCGCACCCCCAACATCCTCCTTTGTCTGCAGCTGGAGATAGGAGGAGAATCTCTGCCATTGTGTTGAGAGACTCAGTTTCGCGGGTTTCTCCCCTGTACACGTGTTCTGAAGCTGGGTATTATTTTCTCCAGCGAACCTGTCTTGTGAAGGATTTGGCCAGCCATAAGAAGCTTCAGGGAAGAGGCGGAGGGGCTTCTCTCTCCGCCCCCGACAGCCCTGAGCTGGGTCAGTGCCTCAGACCTGGCCAGGGGCAGCCCATCCCCCGGCGCCCTCTCCCGGGGCATCCCAGGAAAGCTTCACAGCCAGCCCCACCCCACTCGCCACTGCCAGGACCATCGGCCTCCCTCGGGAGGACGGGGCAGGACAGGGAACCGGGTGTGGGAGGCCGCCAGATCTCAGCTCTGGCACACAGGCTGCCAGGCTGCCTGGTCCTCTGAGGGGGCCCAGCACACGCCCCAGGAAACTTGGCGGCAGGCCCCGGGGCTCTCTCCTCTGGAACTCGTCCACTTGAAAGGGGCCTGGCCCAGGTGGCTGGTTCGACCGGTTGGAAAGAAATCTTTTTCTTCTCTGAGAGACTGTTGCTTGTCATCTCCTGGACATGAGATGACAGACAATTGTTCCCATTTCCCTTTCTACTTGAAACCTGATGGATACATTGCCCACTGCCTTTAGAGACTGCAGGTCTTTCTGAAACTCTTTTCAGTGCGCTGGCTCACTTCAGCATCATTTCATTGTTCCATCCGAAATTCCTTTCAGTTGGATCTATTTTCCTTTCTAATCCTTTTGTATACCTAGATATTTAAAAGCTGCTCAAATCTGTAGTGGAGAAAAGTTGGGTTACAACTCTTTCAGACAGCATGTAAACCCACATTTTAGGGTTTCTACACAAAACGTCTCTGCCATGTTTCTAGCAGCTCTCCTTCCATATATTTTCCTCCAGGACTTCCTGTGACAAAATTGCCTTTCTAAAAGCCAGTCCTCCGTTCACTCTCTTGGCCAGTCACGTTTCCATAGAAAGAAAAAGGACTGGATTTTCCAAAGATGCAACAAGAATGATCAAGTCCCGATTCACACCTAGATATCCTGCTCCTGTTCTCCATGAATTGCAAAATTGAAGTTAATTATCTCGTTCATTTTGTCTAAATCTATTGGGTCACTTTGGCACTGAGCCCCTAAGCTGGTCCACAGCCTGCTTCAGCAGACACCAAACTCTCTCTCAAGTGCCTGCATTCGTGTGCTGAGTAGGTATTGTATTTATTTAGATCGTATTCAACAAAAGATCTTCACGGATTCACTCAAGTACTTAAGCATCTACTATGTGCCCAAAGGTCTTGAAATGTGGGGGGTCTGCAAGGAAGACAGATATGCCTAAACAGATAAATTACACTACTGAAATCATTTGAATGAAAGAGATGTGAATAAACTGCCGTGGGACTCCAGGCAAAGAACCCCCATGGGTTGACCTACAACTAAGAGATACAGCTCTGTCCTGGGGCTCTGAGGAGAAAAACAGCCACCATGGGGGGTGGACAGGCTCTGTACCATCTAAGGAAAGGAAAAGGAAGGGAGAGAAGATAAAGAGAAAACAAGAGAAACGGAAAGGTTTTCTTCTTCTGAGTGTTTCTGCCACCCACTTTTGGAGCACACTGCTTGCTGATGTCCTTTCCGGCCAGTCTTATCCTTCAGCCGGCTTCAGGAGACTTCACCAATTCGATTGTAAGGAGCTGGGCTCCTCCGTGCAGGCAATGCCAACTCCGGAGGGAGCCAGGAGGGGAGCCAAAGATTCACAGGACTCTGCAGCCCTTCTGCAGCTCACTGGTGTGGAGGGGCACCGAGGCTTCACCTTGGCCTCTGTCTCCAAGTTCACATAAAGGAGGGTCGGTTCCTTCCTCGCTAGATGAGCGTGGAGAGAAACCTCCTTCACAGAAGGGATTATGGAATAATTAAAGTCAGAGCCTTGAACAAGGCAAAGGGTTAGCACCATGAATCTGAAGTGACTGGACATGTGAATTAGTAACCAGTAGGACGAGGAGCTGAAGACAAAAAAAGAAAAAAGGCAAGAAACCAGTTCTCGATTTTCTAAGATGGAAATGCAAGTCTTTCTTCTTCCAAAAGAAAAAAGTCATTGAACCCTTTCCTTGAAAATAAAACTGAAAGGGGCCACATGTTGCAAAGAAGGGTTTTAACCGTGATGTCACTACACAATCATGTGTAGCCATCAGTTGTTAAGTGCACTGCAAATAGTTCACACCTTAACAATTATGTTACCAAAGTTCGCAGTTGAGAAATATAGACACACACACATATACATATATATACATGTAAGAAAAGAGTAGAGTGTGTGCCAATTGCTCACTGTACTATTGACAATATCACTCTTACAACTGAAAGCATGACTAGGAGAGAGAAGGTGGTGTGACCCTAGATTGCTAGAGTCACAGCAAGAAAAGTTAAGAAAGTGCCATCAGGTCATTTGGACAAAAGAATGCTATATGGCTGTTGGGTTTATAAGAGATCCATTGGAGAAAAACAAGTCACTACATTAAATTATTTTCTACTTACCTGCATCACCCTCTCCAAGAACACATATTCTAAAATGAGACAAGTTATTACATTAAAAATGACCGGCTCTGGCATTTGGAAAACTACACCAAATAATGAAGTAAAAACTGGGTTACAAACATCCTGGTATCAACTCCAACTACCGTCTTTTACCAAACTAAAACTCTAATGATCACTAATTCACTTGCAATCTAGTGCTCCTCCCATATACAAAATCAACAACTTCCAATGTGTCATAACTTTTTTAAAATTTCCCTAACATTTTAGAGGATAATGTAAATATGTCTCCTGGAAAAGTTGAGAAAGATGGAGACACTAGGAAAGGAAAAGACGAAAATACTCCCCTAATCAATGATGTAAAACACAAGGCATGAACAACTGTTAAAAGAATTCTCTATGACATTGATCAAGTCTACTATCTCTACGCCTGGCTCTTTCCTATCAGTCATTTGATACATAAACAAATAGAATAGTGTATTTCATGGGATCAATTCTTTTAGTGGCGTGCTTTCCCTTTGACCACTACATATGCTTTTATGTGTTTGCTTTATTTTCAGGCGGCGTCACATCAGAACACCCTCATCTCGGCAGATCTTTGCCTTAAGGAACCCTACCTCGGCCCTTGATCAACTGTACTCTGTGTTATGGTCAACTCAGAGCCCTACATGGATCAGTGTTTCCTACCGCCTCTCTCCCGTGCGTTGCTCATGTCAGGGAGTATAGTCCACCGAGTGAACAGTAAGCAGTCTTCCCAAAGCATCAGATATGAAAAGGAGGAGACGCGGGGTTGGGTGTGGGACCCCATTCCGTGCCTCAGTGCAGACAAGCTAGAGGTCAATGCATCCCTCCAGAGACTGGGAGAAAAACAGGAGGTTATGAGCACGAGGTTCCCTCTGCAGGCCTTGAAGCAGGGACCTGGAATCAAACTGCTGACACCGTGGATCGTGGTTGGTTTGACAGGGAACTCACGAGGAAGATAAGGACGTGAAATAATGAAAATCATAAGAACAGCAGCGAACACTTCTACTGAGCCAAGGACTGCACCCTGAATGTAAACTCTGTGCTGGAACATATCTTAACTCACATGACCCTGAAAGCATCCCGACGTAGTCAATGTTGTTCTTTGCACCATTTGCTAGATGAAGAGACTGGGTACAGTGGCTAGAAAACTCAGCCAGGTTACAAAGCGGATAAATGGCCGAGCCCAAGCTCAGTGCTCCTCTGTGATGCTCTTGGACTACAACTCCAAGTGAAGTCTCTAACGACTATCTCCGCTCGCACTGCCAACACCATCGTCCTCCGTGGAGTGGATGGAGGCAGGCGTGGGCAGGGCAGGGAGCCGGGTGTGGCAGGCCACCAGATCTAAGGTCTGGCACACAGGTTGCCAGGTGGCTCCCTCCTCTGAGGGGGCCCAGCACACGCCCCAGGGGACTTGGCGGCAGGCCCCAGGGCCCTTTCCCCCGGATCTTGTCCACTTGAAAGGGGCCTGGCCCAGGTGGCCGGTTGGGCTGGTTGGCCAGCCTCCTTTGGACAAAGCAGGCGAGCCCAGCCAGCCTTCCAGTCGCCCCCGGCGTGGCACCAGCGCCCTCAGGCCGAGGGCCTCACGCGTGCCCTCCAACGCGGATTTCTCCTCAGAGCCGTGGCCTGGGCACTAGGAAGGCCAGGCCCTCCCGACTCCAGAGATGATGCTGGGACCCGTCGCCGGAAGGGCCTGCCCGTGTGGCAGCGGCTCCCCAAGCCGGCGGCCTGCTGGGGCCTCACTCACTGCTTGGCCATAAGCCTGTCTCGGCCCTTCGGATTCCACAGAGCCTTTCCTCCACCTGGCTGGAGTCGACAAGTGCGGGCGTGGGGTGAGGCCGTGGTTTTGCCTTTCCAGGAAGAAATGAGGCCCGGGCAAAAGCAGCTGGCCGAGGCAGAGCCTTGACCTGGCACCCCAGTCGGCCTTTGGCCACCAGGTCCAGACCACCGCTTCCAAAGAAGGGAAGCGGCCGGCCAGCTGATTGCAAGTGGGGGATGGGAGGGAGACAACAGCTGAAGCCAAGTCCAGCAGGGCGTTGGCGTTCCTTCTTCAGCTGGGACTGGCCTGGCCTGGCGGGCGGGCGGGGCCTTCACTGAGGACCCCCGAGGCCCGCCCTAGGCCCCGGCGGTGGCGGGTGGCGCATGCGCCCTTGGCCTCAGGGGTTGAACCCAAGCCCACAGGGCACTCAAAGCAGCCGGAGAAAGAAGGGGCCAGGGGAGAGGAAGGCAGGTAGGCGAGGCGGGCAGGGCTCGCCCACCTCTTCTCCTCAGGTCCCCGAGAGAGAAAGAGAGAGAGAGAGAGAGTGAGAGACAGACAGACAGACAGGCAGGGAAAGAGTGAGAGATCCCTGACCTCTGAGTATCTGCATCCACCACTGCTGCCAACTCACAGGCCATCCCACTTCCCCCCCTCCATCCCCATCCCCAGGCGCGGCCCCCCGGGGCCAGCCACACCACGGAGAGGCCCCTTCATGGTCACCTCCGTGCTGTCCCTTCCGGGCCTGACCCCACTGCAGGGGAACCGGTTCAGACAATCCAATCGTCTACATGTCCCTCTCCATGACAATTGTCTTCTCCAGTCTCACATGCCCAAACCGCACCCCCAACATCCTCCTTTGTCTGCAGCTGGAGATAGGAGGAGAATCTCTGCCATTGTGTTGAGAGACTCAGTTTCGCGGGTTTCTCCCCTGTACACGTGTTCTGAAGCTGGGTATTATTTTCTCCAGCGAACCTGTCTTGTGAAGGATTTGGCCAGCCATAAGAAGCTTCAGGGAAGAGGCGGAGGGGCTTCTCTCTCCGCCCCCGACAGCCCTGAGCTGGGTCAGTGCCTCAGACCTGGCCAGGGGCAGCCCATCCCCCGGCGCCCTCTCCCGGGGCATCCCAGGAAAGCTTCACAGCCAGCCCCACCCCACTCGCCACTGCCAGGACCATCGGCCTCCCTCGGGAGGACGGGGCAGGACAGGGAACCGGGTGTGGGAGGCCGCCAGATCTCAGCTCTGGCACACAGGCTGCCAGGCTGCCTGGTCCTCTGAGGGGGCCCAGCACACGCCCCAGGAAACTTGGCGGCAGGCCCCGGGGCTCTCTCCTCTGGAACTCGTCCACTTGAAAGGGGCCTGGCCCAGGTGGCTGGTTCGACCGGTTGGAAAGAAATCTTTTTCTTCTCTGAGAGACTGTTGCTTGTCATCTCCTGGACATGAGATGACAGACAATTGTTCCCATTTCCCTTTCTACTTGAAACCTGATGGATACATTGCCCACTGCCTTTAGAGACTGCAGGTCTTTCTGAAACTCTTTTCAGTGCGCTGGCTCACTTCAGCATCATTTCATTGTTCCATCCGAAATTCCTTTCAGTTGGATCTATTTTCCTTTCTAATCCTTTTGTATACTTAGATATTTAAAAGCTGCTCAAATCTGTAGTGGAGAAAAGTTGGGTTACACTCTTTCAGACAGCACGTAAACCCAAATTTTAGGTTTTTGTGGGAGCCCAAGATTTGGCCACCCTGAAATCTCTTTCTTTACCTTGGTTGTTTTATCTAGGGACATTTGACCTCCCCCACTAACTGCCTAACGTATTTGACATGGTGGTTCCTTTCTGGAACAGGTCTATCATGATGTATGTAAAGATAACCTAGGGTAAATGTTGCAATAGGAAAGGCACCAACAAGCCCATCTTATCAGACGTTCTGTCTCTCTGGCCACATTCTCTGTATGACCCTTCCAGGAGTTGCCAGACAATCATTTACATTTATAAGGGAAATCCCCTTTGTAAAGGTATATCCGTCTCTGTTTTGAGAAGAGAGCAGGATGGCCTCATTTCTAAAGGCTTATCAATGTGGAAGTTGAGGCCTTAAAGCTGCATAATAACCGTACTCTGGTTTACTGTGCTTTAGTGGTAATCTCCTTTAACTGACTCCCTCCACCCCCAAAGTCCTCCTTTGTCATTGGCTGAACATGGTATTTAAGACGAGAATTTCTGCTATTGTGTTGAGAAACGCAGTGTCTCCTGCTTTCTCCCATGTATACATGTTATTAAACATGATAATATTTTTTCCTACTAACCTGTCTTGGTAATTATTTGGCTAGCCATAAGAACCTAAAGGAAAAGCACAGAGGGAGATTCTCCCTCTTCTCCCGTCAGTTTTGGCGCAGTCGCCAGGATCCACACTGTCTGGTAATTTGCCTTCTCTGGCTAAAAGATCTGCCTTTTTGGCAGGTCTAAACACATACTGATTCAAAGTTGCAAGTTGCCTTCTAGCAATAAGTTTGTATAAGACTTCCAAGATGCCCACAGCTGAGAAAAACGGGGTATGATTCCAACTCCTGGAAATAACAACATGCCCCATCTCTCTTACTTCCAGCTAGTAAGGATAACAAATCCTAAAGAAATTTTAGAACAGATTCATATTTGTTGCACTGAAGAGAAATAGCACGTTCTTTGGAGAAGCACGTTCTGAGTCCAAGTTGCAAGTTGCTGTCTAGCAACAAGTTTGTATAGGACTTGCAAAGATTCCCAGAACTGAGCTAGCGTGGGAATGTCGCCAACTCCTAGAAATAACTTCATGCCTAATCTCCCTTACTTCCATCTAGTAAGGATCACATAATTCCTAAAAAATTGTGACAGAGATTCCCAATTAGGGCATTGGGAATGAGTAGCACGTTGCTTTGAGCAAGCACAGTCTCATTGCAGCTGGCAAGCTGCTGTGTAGAAACAAGTTTGTATAGGCCTTGCAAAGATTGCTAGAACTGAGCTAAAGCGGGTATGTCTCTATCTCCTAGAAATAACTTCAAGTCCCATCTCACTTACTTCCATCTAGTAAGGATCACATAAATCTTAAACAAGTTTTGTAACAGATTTCTAATTGGGGCATTGAAAAGAAAGAGCCCGTTCCTTTGAAGAAACACATTCTGATTCCAAGATGCAAGTTGCCTTCTAGCAATAAGTTTGTATAGGACTTCCAAGATGCCCACAGTTGAGAAAAACTGGGTCTGACTCCAAATCCTGGAAATAACATCATGCCCCTTCTCCCTTACTTCATCTAGTAAGGATCACATACATCCTAAAGAAGTTTTGGAACAGATTCATGTTTGGTGCAATGAAGATAAATAGCAATTTCCTTTGAAGAAGCACGTTCTGAGTCCAAGTTACAAGTTGCTGTCTAGCAACAAGTTTGTATAGGACTTGCAAATCTTCCCAGAACGGAACTAGAGTGAGAATGTCTCCAACTCCTAGAAATAACTTCATGCCCGATCTCCCTTACTTCCTTTTATAGTCATATGTGATCTTTATTAGGTGGAAGTAAGGGAGATGGGGCATGAATTTTTTTGTAGGAGTGGAGACATACCCATTGTAGCTCAGTTCTGGGAATCTTTGGAAGTCCTATACAACCTTGTTGCTAGATAGCATTTTACAACTTGGAATCAGAAAGTGCTTCTTCAAAGGAACGTGCTATTTCCTCTCAATGTCACAGACTTGAATCTGTTCCAAATATTCTTTCGGATTTATGAGATCCTTACTAGCTGGAAGTAAGGGAGATGGGGCATGAAGTGATTTCCTGAAGTTGGAGTCATACCCTGATTTTCTCAGATGTGGGCGTCTTTGCAAGTCCCATACAAACTGATTGCTAAACAGCAACTTGCAATTTGGAATCAGAATGTGTTTGTTCAAAGGAACGGGCTATTTCTTCTCAATGTGCAAAAAGGGAATATGTGCCAAATCTTGTATAGGAAATATGTGATCCTTGCTAGATGGAAGTAAGTGAGATGGGGCATGAAGTTATTCTTAGGAAATAGAGAAATACGCACATTAGCTCAGTTCTGGCCATCGTTCTAAGTCCTATACAAACTTGTGTCTACACAGCAGCTGGCACTTTAAATGAGAACGTGCTTGCTGAAAGTAACGTGCTATATGTTCTGAATGTCCGAATTGGGAATCTGGGTCCAAACATTTTTACGAATTATGTGATCCTGACAAGATGGAAGCAAGAGAGATGGGGCATGAAGTTATCTCCAGGAGTTGGAGTCATACCCAGTTTTTCCCAGCTGTGGGCATCTTTGAAAGGGCTATACAAACTTATTGCTAGACAGCAACTTGCAATTTGTAATCAGAATGTGTTTCTTCAAAGGAACGGGCTATTTCTTCTCAATGCCCAAAAAGGGAATCTGTACCAAATCTTGTTTAGGAAATATGTGATCCTTACTAGATGGAAGTAAGGCAGATGGGGCATGAAGTTATTTGTAGGATATAGAGACTTACCCACTTTAGCTCAGTTCTGGCAATCATTGAAAGTCCTATACAAACTTGTTTCTACATAGCAGCTTGAACTTGGAATGAGAAAGTGCTTGCTTACAGCAACGTGCTATATGTTCTGAATGCCCGAATTGGGAATCTGTGTCAAAACTTTGTTAGGAATTATGTGATCCTTACTAGCTGGAAGTAAGGGAGTTGGGGCATGAAGTTATTTCTAGGAGTTGGAGACATACCCACTTTAGCTCAGTTCTGGGCATCTTTGAAATACCTATATAAACTTGTTGCTAGAGAGCAACTTGCAACTGGAATCAGAAAGTGCTTCTTCAAAACAACATGCTATTTGTCTCAATGCACCAAACATGAATCTGTTCCAAATCTTCTTTAGGATTTATGTGATCCTTACTAGCTGGAAGTAAGGGAGAAGGGGCATGAAGTTATTTCCAGAAGTTGGAGTCATACCCAGTTTTTCCCAGATGTGGGCATCATTGCAAGGCCTATACAACCTTACTGCTAGACAGCAACTTGCAATTTGGAATCAGAATGTGTTTCTTCAAAGGAACGGGTTATTTCCTCTCAATGCCCAAAAAGGGAATCTGTGCCAAATCTTGTTTAGGAAATATATGATCCTTACTAGGTGGAAGTTAGGGAGATGGGGCATGAAGTTTTTTCTAGGAGATAGAGATATAGCCACATTAGCTCAGTTCTGGAAATCATTGCAAGTCCTATACAAATTGTTTCTACCCAGCAGCTTGCAACTTGGAATGAGAAAGTGCTTGCTTAAAGCAACATCCAATATGTTCTGAATGCCCGAATTGGGAATCTGTGTCAAAACATTGTTAGGAATTAAGTGATCCTTACTAGATGGAAGTAAGGGAGATGGGGCATGAAGTTATTTCTAGGAGTTGGAGACATACCCCCTTAGCTCAGTTCTGGGAATATTTGCAAGTCCTATACAAACTTGTTGCTAGATAGCAAATTGGAACTGGAATCAGAAAGTGCTTCTTCAAAAGAACAAGCTATGTCTTCTCAATGCACCAAACATGAATCTGTTCCAAATCTTCTTTAGGATTTATGTGATCCTTACTAGCTGGAAGTAAGGGAGATGGGGCATGAAGTTATTTCCAGGAGTTGGAGTCATACCCGGTTTTTCCCAGCTGTGGGCATCATTGCAAGGCCTATAAAAACTTATTGCTAGACAGCAACTTGCAATTTGGAATCAGAATGTGTTTCTTCAAAGGAACGGGTTATTTCTTCTCAATGCCCAAAAAGGGTATCTGTGTCAAATCTTGTTGAGGAAATATGTGATCCTTACTAGCTGGAAGTAAGGGAGATGGGGCATGAAGTTATTTCTAGGAGTTGGAGAAATACCCCCTTTAGCTCACTTCTGGGAATCTTTGCAAGTCCTATACAAACTTGTTGCTAGATAGCAACTTGCAACTGGAATCAGAAAGTGCTTCTTCAAAAGAACATGCTATTTCTTCTCAATGCACCAAACATGAATCTGTTCCAAATCTTCTTTAGAATTTCTGTGATTCTTACTAGCTGGAAGTAAGGGAGAGGCGGCATGAAGTTATTTCCTGGAGTTGGAGTCATATCCCGATTTTCACAGCTGTGGCCATCTTTGCAAGTCATATACAAACTTATTGCTGTACAGCAACATGCAACATGGAATCAGAATGTGTTTCTTAAAAGGAACAGGCTATTTCTTCTCTATGCTCAAAAAGGGAATCTGTGCCAAATCTTGTTTAGGAAATATCAGCTCCTTACTAGATGGAAGTTAGGGAGAAGTGGCATGAAGTTTTTTCAAGGAGATAGAGATATACCAACTTTAGCTCAGTTCTGGAAATCATTGCAATTCCTATACAAACTTGTTTCTACACAGCAGCTTGCAACTTGGAATGAGAAAGATCTTGCTTAAACAAAAGTGCTATATGTTCTGAATGCCCGAATTGGAAATCTGTGTCAAAACTTTGTTAGGAATTATGAGATCCTTACTAGATGGAGGTAAGGGAGATGGGGCATGAAGTTATTTCTAGGAGTTGGAGACATACCCACTTTAGCTCAGTTCTGGGAATCTTTGAAAGTCCTATACAAACTTGTTCCTACATTGTAACTTGCAACTTGGAATGAGCATGTGCTTGCTTAAACCAACGTTCTATATGTTCTGAATGCCCGAATTGGGAATCTGTAGCAAAACTTTGTTAGGAATTATGTGATGCTTAGTATCTGGAAGTAAGGGAGATGGGGCATGAAGTTATTTCTAGGAGTTGGAGACATACCAAGTTTACTTCAGTTCTGGGCATCTTTAAAATAGCTATACAAACTTGTTCCTACATAGTAACTTGCTCCTTGGAATGAGAAAATGCTTGCTTAAAGCAACGTGCTATATGTTCTGAATGCCTGAATTCGGAATCTGTGTCAAAACTTTGTTAGGAATTATGTGATCCTTACTAGCTGGAAGTGAGGGAGATGGGGCCTGAAGTTATTTCTAGGAGTTGGAGACATACCCACTTTAGCTCACTTCTGGGGATCTTTGAAAGTCCTATACAAACTTGTTCCTAGATAATAACTTGCAACTAGGAATGAGAAACTGGTTGCTTAAAGCAACGTGCTACATGTTCTGAATGCCCGAATTGGCAATCTGTGTCAAAACTTTTTTAGGAATCATGTGACGCTTACTAGATAGAAGTAAGGGAGATGGGTCAGGAAGTTATTTCTGGGAGCTGGAGAAATACCCACTTTAGCTCAGTTCTGGGAATCTTTGAAAGTCCTATACAAACTTGTTCCTAGATAGTAATTTAAAACTTGGAATGAGCATGTGCTTGCTTAAAGCAACATGCTATATGTTCTGAAGGGCCGAATTGGGAATCTGTGTCAAATCTTTGTCAGTAATTATGCGATCCTTACTAGATGGAAGTAAGGGAGATGGGGCATGAAGATATTTCTAGGAGTTGGAGACATACCCAGTTTAACTCAGTTCTGGGAATCTTTGAAAGTCCTATACAAACTTGTTCCTCGATAGTAACTTGCGACTTGGAATGAGAAAGTGCTTGCTTAAAGCAACGTGCTATATGTTCTGAATGGCCGAATTAGGAATCTATGTCAGAACTTTGTTAGGAATTATGTGATCCTTATGAGATGGAACTAAGGGAGATGGGGCATGAAGTTATTTCTAGGAGATGGAGACATACCCACATTAGCTCAGTTCTGGGAATCTTTGAAAGTCCTATACAAACTTATTCCTAGAGAGTAACTTGCAACTTCGAATGAGACATTACTTGCTTAAAGCAACGTGCTATATGTTCTGAATGCCCGAATTGGGAATCTGTGTCAAAACTTTGTTAGGAATTATGTGATCCTTACTAGCTGGAAGTAAGGGAGATGGGGCATGAAGTTATTTCTAGGAGTTGGAGACATACCACATTAGCTCAGTTCTGGGAATCTTTGAAAGTCCTATACAAACTTATTTCTACATAGTAACTTCAACTTGGAATGAGCATGTGTTTGCTGAAAGCAACGTGCTATATGTTCTGATTGCCCGAATTGGGAATCTGTGTCAAAACTTTGTTAGAAATTATGTGATCCTTACTAGCTGGAAGTAATTGAGATGGGGCATGAAGTTATTTCTAGGAGTTGGAGAAATGACCACTTTAGCACAGTTCTGGGAATCTTTGAAAGTCCTATACAAACTTGTTCCTAGATAGTAACTTGCAACTTGGAATGAGAAAGTGCTTGCTTAAAGCAACGTGCTATATGTTCTGAATGCCCGAATTGGGAATCTCTGTCACAATTTTGTTAGGAATTATGTGATCCTTACTAGCTGGAAGTAAGGGAGCTGGCGCATTAAGATATTTCTAGGAGTTGAAGACATGCACACTTTAGCTCAGTTCAGGGAATCTTTGAAAGTCCTATACAAACTTGTTCCTACATAGTAACTTGCAAGTTGGAATGAGCATGTGCTTGCTTAAAGCAACGTGCTCTATGTTCTGAATTCCCAAATTGGGAATCTGTGTCAAAACTTTGTTAGGAATTATGTGATCCTTACTAGCTGGAAGTAAGGGAAATGGGGCATGAAGTTATTTCTAGGAGTTTGAGACCAACCACTTTAGCTCAGTTCTGGGAATCTTTGAAAGTCCTATACAAACTTATTTCTACATAGTAACTTCAACTTGGAATGAGAAAGATCTTGCTTAAACAAAAGTGCTATATGTTCTGAATGCCCGAATTGGAAATCTGTGTCAAAACTTTGTTAGGAATTATGAGATCCTTACTAGATGGAGGTAAGGGAGATGGGGCATGAAGTTATTTCTAGGAGTTGGAGACATACCCACTTTAGCTCAGTTCTGGGAATCTTTGAAAGTCCTATACAAACTTGTTCGTACATTGTAACTTGCAACTTGGAATGAGCATGTGCTTGCTTAAACCAACGTTCTATATGTTCTGAATGCCCGAATTGGGAATCTGTAGCAAAACTTTGTTAGGAATTATGTGATGCTTAGTATCTGGAAGTAAGGGAGATGGGGCATGAAGTTATTTCTAGGAGTTGGAGACATACCAAGTTTACTTCAGTTCTGGGCATCTTTAAAATAGCTATACAAACTTGTTCCTACATAGTAACTTGCTCCTTGGAATGAGAAAATGCTTGCTTAAAGCAACGTGCTATATGTTCTGAATGCCTGAATTCGGAATCTGTGTCAAAACTTTGTTAGGAATTATGTGATCCTTACTAGCTGGAAGTGAGGGAGATGGGGCCTGAAGTTATTTCTAGGAGTTGGAGACATACCCACTTTAGCTCACTTCTGGGGATCTTTGAAAGTCCTATACAAACTTGTTCCTAGATAATAACTTGCAACTAGGAATGAGAAACTGGTTGCTTAAAGCAACGTGCTACATGTTCTGAATGCCCGAATTGGCAATCTGTGTCAAAACTTTTTTAGGAATCATGTGACGCTTACTAGATAGAAGTAAGGGAGATGGGTCAGGAAGTTATTTCTGGGAGCTGGAGAAATACCCACTTTAGCTCAGTTCTGAGAATCTTTGAAAGTCCTATACAAACTTGTTCCTAGATAGTAATTTGCAACTTGGAATGAGCATGTGCTTGCTTAAAGCAACGTGCTATATATTCTGAATGCCCGAATTGGGAATCTGTGGCAAAACTTTGTTAGAAATTATGTGATCCTTACTAGCTGGAAGTAATGGAGATGGGGCATGAAGTTATTTCTAGGAGTTGGAGACATGCCCACTTTAGCTCAGTTCTGGGAATCTATGAAAGTCCTATACAAACTTGTTCCTCGATAGTAACTTGCAACTTGGAATGAGAAAGTGCTTGCTTAAAGCAACGTGCTATATGTTCTGAATGCCCGAATTGGGAATCTCTGTCACAATTTTGTTAGGAATTATGTGATCTTTACTAGCTGGAACTAAGGGAGCTGGCGTGTTAAGTTATTTCTAGGAGTTGAAGACATACACACTTTAGCTCAGTTCAGGGAATCTTTGAAAGTCCTATACAAACTTGTTCATACATAGTAACTTGCAACTTGGAATGAGAAAGTGCTTGCTTAAAGCAAGGTGCTATATGTTCTGAATGCCCGAATTGGGTATCTGTGTCAAAACTTTGTTAGGAATTACCAGCTGGAAGTAAGGGAGATGGGGCGTGAAGTTATTACTAGGATTTGGAGACATACCCACTTTAGCTCTGTTCTGGGGATCTTTGAAAGTCCTATACAAACTTGTTCCTACATAGTAACTAGCTACTTTGAATGAGAAAGTGCTTGCTTACAGAAACGTGCTATATGTTCTGAATGCCCGAATTGAGAATCTGTGTCAAAACTTTGTTAGGAATTATGTGATCCTTACTACCTGGAAGTAAGGGAGATGTGGCATGATGTTATTTCTAGGAGTTGGAGACATGCCCACTTTGGCTCAGTTGTGGGGATCTTTGAAAGTCCTATACAAACTTGTTCCTAGATAGTAACTTGCTAGATGGAATGAGAAAGTGCTTGCTTCAAGCAACTTGCTATATGGTCGGAATTCCCAAATTGGGAATCTGTGTCAAACTTTATTAGGGATTATGTGATCCTTAGTAGCTGGTAGTAAGGGAGATGGGGCATGAAGTTATTTCTAGGAGTTGGAGACATACCCACTTTAGCTCAGTTCTGGGAATCTTTGAAAGTCCTATACAAACTTGTTCCTACATAGTAACTTGCAACTTGGAATGAGAAATTGCTTGCTTAAAGCAACGTGCTATATGTTATGAATGCCCGAATGGGAATCTGTGTCAAAACTTTGTTAGGAATTATGTGATCCTTAGTAGCTGGAAGTAAGGGAGCTGGGGCATGAAGTGATTTCTAGGAGTTGGAGACATACCACTTCAGCTCAGTTCTGGCGATCTTTGAAAGTCCTATACAATCTTGTTCCTACATAGTAACTTACAACTTGGAATGAGAAAGTGCTTGCTTAAAGAAACGTGCTATATGTTCTGAATGCCCGAATTGGGAATCTGTGTCAAAACTTTGTTAAGAATTATGTGATCCTTACTAGCTGGAAGTAAGGGAGATGGGGCATGAAGTTATTTCTAGGAGTTGGAGACATACCCACTTTAGCTCAGTTCTGGGCATCTTTGAAAGTCCTATACAAACTTGTTCCTAGATAGTAAATTGCTAGTTAGAATGAGAAAGCGCTTGCTTAAAGCAACGTGCTATATGTTCCGAATGCCCGAAATGGGAATCTGTGTCCAAACTTTGTTAGGAATTATGTGATCCTTACTAGCTGGAAGTAAGGGAGATGGGGCATGAAGTTATTTCTAGGAGTTGGAGACATACCAAGTTTAGTTCAGTTCTGGGCATCTTTGAAATACCTATACAAACTTATTCCTACATAGTAACTTGCTACTTGGAATGAGAAAGTGCTTCCTTAAAGCAACGGGCCATATTTTCTGAATGCTCAAATTGGAAATCTGTGTCAAAACTTTGTTAGTAATTATGTGATCCTTACTAGCTGGAAGTAAGGGAGATGGGCTATGAAGTTATTTCTAAGAGTTGGAGACATACCTACTTTGCTCAGTTCTGAGGATCTTTGAAAGTCCTACACAAACTTGTTCCAAGATATTAACTTGCTAGTTGGAAGGAGAAAGTGCTTGCATAAAGCAACGTGCGATAGGTTCTGAATGCCCGATTTGGGAATCTGTGTCAAAACTTTGTCAGGAATTATGTGATCCTTACTAGCTGGAAGTAAGGGAGATGGGGCATGAGGTTATTTCTAGGAGTTGGAGACATACCAAGTTAGTTCAGTTATGGGGATCCTTGAAAGTCCTATACAAACTTGTTCCTAGATAGTAACTTGCAACTTTGAATGAGAAAGTGCTTGCTTACAGCAACGTGCTATATGTTCTGAATGCCCGAAATGGTAATCTGTGTCAAAACTTTGTTAGGAATTATGTGATCCTTACTAGCTGGAAGTAAGGGAGATGGGGCATGAAGTTATTTCTAGGAGTTGGAGACATACCCACTTTAGCTCACTTCTGGGGATCTTTGAAAGTCCCATACAAACTTGTTCCTACATAGTAACTTGCAACTTGGAATGAGAAAGTGCTTGCTTAAAGCAACGTGCTATATGTTCTGAATGCCCGAATTGGGAATCTGTGTCAAAACTTTCTTAGGAATTATGTGATACTTACTAGGTGGAAGTAAGGGAGATGGGGCATGAAGTTATTTCTAGGAGTTTGAGACATTCCCACTTTAGCTCAGTTCTGGGGATCTTTGAAAGTCCTATACAAACTTGTTCCTACGTAGTAACTTGCTACTTGAAATGAGAAAGGGCTTGCTTAAAGAAACGTGGCATATGTTCTGAATGCCCGAATTGGGAATCTGTGTCAAAACTTTGTTAGGAATTATGTGATCCTGACTAGCTGGAAGTAAGGGAGAAGGGGCATGAAGTTATTTCTAGGAGTTTGAGACATACCCACTTTAGCTCTGTTCTGGCGATCTTTGAAAGTCCTATACAAACTTGTTCCTAGATAGTAACTTGCTAGTTGGAATGAGAAAGTGCTTGCTTCAAGCAACTTGCTATATGGTCGGAATTCCCAAATTGGGAATCTGTGTCAAACTTTATTAGGGATTATGTGATCCTTAGTAGCTGGTAGTAAGGGAGATGGGGCATGAAGTTATTTCTAGGAGTTGGAGACATACCCACTTTAGCTCAGTTCTGGGAATCTTTGAAAGTCCTATACAAACTTGTTCCTACATAGTAACTTGCAACTTGGAATGAGAAATTGCTTGCTTAAAGCAACGTGCTATATGTTATGAATGCCCGAATGGGAATCTGTGTCAAAACTTTGTTAGGAATTATGTGATCCTTAGTAGCTGGAAGTAAGGGAGCTGGGGCATGAAGTGATTTCTAGGAGTTGGAGACATACCACTTCAGCTCAGTTCTGGCGATCTTTGAAAGTCCTATACAATCTTGTTCCTACATAGTAACTTACAACTTGGAATGAGAAAGTGCTTGCTTAAAGAAACGTGCTATATGTTCTGAATGCCCGAATTGGGAATCTGTGTCAAAACTTTGTTAAGAATTATGTGATCCTTACTAGCTGGAAGTAAGGGAGATGGGGCATGAAGTTATTTCTAGGAGTTGGAGACATACCCACTTTAGCTCAGTTCTGGGCATCTTTGAAAGTCCTATACAAACTTGTTCCTAGATAGTAAATTGCTAGTTAGAATGAGAAAGCGCTTGCTTAAAGCAACGTGCTATATGTTCCGAATGCCCGAAATGGGAATCTGTGTCCAAACTTTGTTAGGAATTATGTGATCCTTACTAGCTGGAAGTAAGGGAGATGGGGCATGAAGTTATTTCTAGGAGTTGGAGACATACCAAGTTTAGTTCAGTTCTGGGCATCTTTGAAATACCTATACAAACTTATTCCTACATAGTAACTTGCTACTTGGAATGAGAAAGTGCTTCCTTAAAGCAACGGGCCATATTTTCTGAATGCTCAAATTGGAAATCTGTGTCAAAACTTTGTTAGGAATTATGTGATCCTTACTAGCTGGAAGTAAGGGAGATGGGCTATGAAGTTATTTCTAAGAGTTGGAGACATACCTAATTTGCTCAGTTCTGAGGATCTTTGAAAGTCCTACACAAACTTGTTCCAAGATATTAACTTGCTAGTTGGAAGGAGAAAGTGCTTGCATAAAGCAACGTGCGATAGGTTCTGAATGCCCGATTTGGGAATCTGTGTCAAAACTTTGTCAGGAATTATGTGATCCTTACTAGCTGGAAGTAAGGGAGATGGGGCATGAGGTTATTTCTAGGAGTTGGAGACATACCAAGTTAGTTCAGTTATGGGGATCCTTGAAAGTCCTATACAAACTTGTTCCTAGATAGTAACTTGCAACTTTGAATGAGAAAGTGCTTGCTTACAGCAACGTGCTATATGTTCTGAATGCCCGAAATGGTAATCTGTGTCAAAACTTTGTTAGGAATTATGTGATCCTTACTAGCTGGAAGTAAGGGAGATGGGGCATGAAGTTATTTCTAGGAGTTGGAGACATACCCACTTTAGCTCACTTCTGGGGATCTTTGAAAGTCCCATACAAACTTGTTCCTACATAGTAACTTGCAACTTGGAATGAGAAAGTGCTTGCTTAAAGCAACGTGCTATATGTTCTGAATGCCCGAATTGGGAATCTGTGTCAAATCTTTCTTAGGAATTATGTGATACTTACTAGGTGGAAGTAAGGGAGATGGGGCATGAAGTTATTTCTAGGAGTTTGAGACATTCCCACTTTAGCTCTGTTCTGAGGATCTTTGAAAGTCCTATAAAAACTTGTTCATGCATGGTAACTTGCTACTTGGAATGAGACAGTGCTTGCTTAAAGCAACGTGCTATATGTTCTGAATGCCCGAATTGGGAATCTGTGTCAAAACTTTGTTAGGAATTATGTGATCCTTACCAGGTAGAAGTAAGGGAGATGGGGCATGAAGTTATTTCTTGGAGTTGGAGACATAACAACTTAAGCTCAGTAATGGGATCTTTGAAAGTCCTATACAAACCTGTTCCTACATGGTAACTTGCTGCTTGGAATGAGAAAGTGCTTGCTGAAAGCAACGTGCTATATGTTCTGAATGCCCGAATTGGGAATCTGTGTCAAAACTTTGTTAGGAACTATGTGATCCCTACTAGCTGGAAGTAAGGGAGATGGGGCATGAAGTTATTTCTAGGAGTTGGAGACATACCCACATTTGCTCACTTCTGGGGATCTTTGAAAGTCCTATACAAACTTGTTCCTAGATAGTAACTTGCAACTTTGAATGAGAAAGTGTTTGATTACAGCATCGTGCTATAAGTTCTGAATTCCCGAATGGGAATCTGTGTCAAAACTTTGTTAGGAATTTTGTGATCCTTACTAGCTGGAAGTAAGGGAGATGGGGCATGAAGTTATTTCTAGGAGTTGGAGACATACACACTTTAGCTCAGTTCTGGGGATCTTTGAAAGTCCTATACTAACTTGTTCCTACATAGTAACTTGCTACTTGGAATGAGAAAGGGCTTGCTTAAAGCAACGTGCCATATGTTCTGAATGCCCGAATTGGGAATCTGTGTCAAAACTTTGTTAGGAATTATGTGATCCTGACTAGCTGGAAGTAAGGGAGATGGGGCATGAAGTTATTTCTTGGAGTTGGAGACATACACAATTTAGCTCTGTTCTGGCGATCTTTGAAAGCCCTATACAAACTTGTTCCTAGATAGTAACTTGCTACTTGGAATGAGAAAGACCTTGCTTAAAGAAAGGTGCTATATGTTCTGAATGCCCGAATTGGGAATCTGTGTCAAAACTTTGTTAGGAATTTGTGATCCTGACTAGCTGGAAGTAAGGGAGATGGGGCATGAAGTTATTTCTAGGAGTTGGAGACATACCCACTTTAGCTCAGTTCTGAGGATCTTTGAAAGTCCTATACAATCTTGTTCCTACATAGTAACATGCAACTTTGAATGAGAAAGTGCTTGCTTACAGCAACGTGCTATATGATCTTAATGCCCGAATTGGGAATCTGTGTCAAAACATTGTTAGGAATTATGTGATCCTTACTAGCTGGAAGTAAGGGAGATGGGGCATGAAGTTATTTCCAGGAGTTGGAGACATACCCACTTTAGCTCAGTTCTGGGGATCTTTGGGAGTCCCATACAAACTTGTTCCTACATAGTAACTTGCAACTTTGAATGAGAAAGTGCTTGCTTAAAGCAACGTGCTATATGTTCTGAATGCCCGAATTGGGAATCTGTGTCAAAACTTTGTTAGGAATTATGTGATCCCTACTAGCTTGAAGTAAGGGAGATAGGGCATGAATTTATTTCTAGGAGTTGGAGACGTACCCACTTTAGCTCAGTTCTGGGGATCTTTGAAAATCCCATACAAATTTGTTCCTACATAGTAACTTGCAACTTTGAATGAGAAAGTGCTTGCTTACAGCAACGTGCTATATGTTCTGAATGCTAGAAACGGGATTCTGTGTCAAAACTTTCCTAGGAATTATGTGATCCTTACTAGCTGGAAGTAAGGGAGATGGGGCATGAAGTTATTTCTAGGAGTTGGAGACATACACACTTTAGCTCAGTTCTGGGGATCTTTGAAAGTCCTATACAAACTTGTTCCTAGATAGTAACTTGCTACTTGGAATGAGAAAGTGCTTGCTTAAAGCAACGTGCTATATGTTCTGAATGCCCAAATTGGGAATCTGTGTCAAAACTTTGTTAGGAATTATGTGATTCTTACTAGCTGGAAGTAAGGGAGATGGTGCATGGAATTATTTCTAGGACTTGGAGACATACCCACTTTAGCTCAGTTGTGGGGATCTTTGAAAGTCCTATACAAACTGTTCCTACATAGTAACTTGCTACTTGGAAAGACAAAGTGCTTGCTTAAAGCAACGAGGTATATATTCTGAACACCCGAATTGGGAATCTGTGTCCAACTTTTTTAGGAATTATGTGATCCTTACTAGCTGGAAGTAAGGGAGATGGGGCATGAAATTATTTCTAGGAGTTGGAGACTTACCCACTTTAGCTCAGTTCAGGGGATTTTTGAAAGTTCTATACAAACTTGTTCCTACATAGTAACTTGCATCTTGGAATGAGAAAGTGCTTGCTTAAAGCAACGTGGTATAAGTTCTGAATGCCAGAATTGGGAATCTGTGTCAAAATTTTGTTAGGAATTGTGTGATCCTTAATAGCTGAAGTAAGGGAGATGGGACATGGAGTTATTTCTAGGAGTTGGAGACATACCCACTTCAGCTCAGTTCTGGCGATCTTTGAAAGTCCTATACAAACTTGTTCCTAGATAGTAACTTGCAACTTTGAATGAGAAAGTGCTAGCTTACAGCAACGTGCTATATCTTCTGAATGCCCGAAATGGGAATCTGTGTCAAAACTTTGTGAGGAATTATGTGATCCTTACTAGCTGGAAGCAAGGGAGATGGGGCATGAAGTTATTTCTAGGAGTTGAAGACGTACCCACTTTAGCTCTGTTCTGGGGATCTTTGAAAGTCCTGCACAAACTTGTTCCTAGATATTAACTTGCAACTTTGAATGAGAAAGTGTTTGCTTACAGAAACGTGCTATGTGTTCTGAATGCCCGAATTGGGAATCTGTGTCAAAATTTTGTTAGGAATTATGTGATCCTTACTAGCTGGAAGCAAGGGAGATGGGGCATGAAGTTATTTCTAGGAGTTGGAGACATACCCACTTTAGATCACTTCTGGGGATCTTTGAAAGTCCCATACAAAATTGTTCCTACATAATAACTTGCAACTTGGAATGAGAAAGTGCTTGCTTAAAGCAACGTGCTATATGTTCTGAATGCCCGATTTGGGAATCTGTGTCAAAACTTTGTTAGAAATTATGTGATCCTTACCAGGTGGAAGAAAGGGAGATGTGGCATGAAGATATTTCTAGGAGTTGGAGACATACCCACTTTAGCATAGGTCTGGGAATCTTTGAAATTCCTATACAAACTTGTTCCTACGTAGTAACTTGCTACTTGGAATGAGAAAAGGCTTGCTTAAAGCAACGTGCTATATGTTCTGAACGCCCGAATTGGGAATCTGTGTCAAAAGTTTGTTAGGAATTATGTGATCCCTACTAGCTGGAAGTAAGGGAGATGGGGCATGAAATTATTTCTAGTAGTTGGAGACATACCCACTTTTTCTCAGTTCTGCGATCTTGGAAAGTCCGATACAAACTTGTTCCTACATAGTAACTTGCTACTTTGAATGAGAAATTGCTTGCTTAAAGCAACGTGGTATATGTTCTGAATGCCAGAATTGGGAATCTGTTTCAAAATTTTGTTAGGAATTGTGTGATCCTTACTAGCTGATGTAAGGGAGATGGGACATGGAGTTATTTCTAGTAGTTGGAGACATACCCACTTTAGCTCAGTTAGGGGATCTTTGAAAGTCCTATAAAAACTTGTACCTACATAGTAACTTGCCACTTGAAATGAGAAAGTGTTTGCTTAAAGCAACGTGCTATATGTTGCGAATGCCCGAATTGGGAATCTGTGTCAAAACTTTGTTAGGAATTATGTGATCCCTACTGACTGCAAGTAAGGGAGATGGGGCATGAAGTTATTTCTAGGAGTTGGAGACATCCCCACTTTAGCACAGTTCTGGGGATCTTTGAAAGTCCTATACAAACTTGTTCCTATGTAGTAACTTGCTACTTGGAATGAGAAAGGGTTTGCTTAAAGCAACGTGCCATATGTTCTGAATGCCCGAATTGGGAATCTGTGTCAAAACTTTGTTAGGAAATATGTGATCCTTACTAGCTGGAAGTAAGGGAGATGGGGCATCAAGTTATTTCTAGGAGTTGGAGACATACCCACTTTAGCTCTGTTCTGAGGATCTTTGAAAGTCCTATAAAAACTTGTTCATGCATGATAACTTGCTACTTGGAATGAGAAAGTGCTTGCTTAAAGCAACGTGCTATATGTTCTGAATGCCCAAATTGGGGATCTGTGTCAAAACTTTGTTACGAATTATGTGATCCTTACCAGGTGGAAGTAAGGGAGATGGGGCATGAAGTGATTTCTTGGAGTTGGAGACATACCCACTTAAGCTCAGTAATGGGATCTTTGAAAGTCCTATACAAACTTGTTCCTACATGGTAACTTGCTGCTTGGAATGAGAAAGTGCTTGCTGAAAGCAACGTGCTAAATGTTCTGAATGCCCGAATTGGGAATCTGTGTCAAAACTTTGTTAGGAACTATGTGATCCCTACTAGCTGGAAGTAAGGGAGATGGGGCATGAAGTTATTTCTAGGAGTTGGAGACATACCCACATTTGCTCACTTCTGGGGATCTTTGAAAGTCCTATACAAACTTGTTCCTACATAGTAACTTGCAACTTTGAATGAGAAAGTGTTTGATTACAGCATCGTGCTATAAGTTCTGAATGCCCGAAATGGGAATCTGTGTCAAAACTTTATTTGGAATTTTGTGATCCTTACTAGCTGGAAGTAAGGGAGATGGGGCATGAAGTTATTTCTAGGAGTTGGAGACATACACACTTTAGCTCAGTTCTGGGGATCTTTGAAAGTCCTATAGTAACTTCTTCCTACATAGTAACTTGCTACTTGGAATGAGAAAGTGCTTGCTTAAAGCAACGTGCCATATGTTCTGAATGCCCGAATTGGAAATCTGTGTCAAATCTTTGTTAGGAATTATGTGATCCTGACTAGCTGGAAGTAAGTGAGATGGGGCATGAAGTTATTTCTAGGAGTTGGAGACATACACAATTTAGCTCTGTTATGGCGATCTTTGAAGGTTCTATTCAAACTTGTTCCTAGATCGCAACTTGCAACTATGAATGAGAACGTGCTTGATTACAGCAACGTGCTATATGTTCTGAATGCACGAAATGGGAATCTGTGTCAAAACTTTGTTAGGAATTATGTGATCCTTACTAGCTGGAAGTAAGAGAGATGGGGCATGAAGTTATTTCTAAGAGTTGGAGACATACCAAGTTTATCTCAATTCTGGGCATCTTTGAAATACCTATACAAACTTGTTCCTACATAGTAACTTGCAACTTTGAATGAGAATGTGCTTGCTTACTGCAATGTGCTATATGTTCTGAATTCCCGAATTGGGAATCTGTGTCAAAACTTTGTTAGGAATTATGTGATCCTTACTAGCTGGAAGAAAGGGAGATGGGGCATGAAGTTATTTCTAGGAGTTGGAGACATACCAAGTATAGCTCTGTTCTGGGCATCTTTGAAATACCTATACAAACTGGTTCCTACATAGAAACTTGCTACTTGGAATGAGAAAGAGCTTGCTTAAAGCAACGTACTATATGATCTTAATGCCCGAATTGGGAATCTGTGTCAAATCATTGTTAGGAATTATGTGATCCTTACTAGCTGGAAGTAAGGGAGATGGGGCATGAAGTTATTTCCAGGAGTTGGAGACATACCCACATTAGCTCAGTTCTGGGGATCTTTGAAAGTCCCATACAAACTTGTTCCTACATAGTAACTTGCAACTTTGAATGAGAAAGTGCTTGCTTACAGCAACGTGCTATATGTTCTGAATGCCCGAAATGGGAATCTGTGTCAAAACTTTGTGAGGAATTATGTGATCCTTACTAGCTGGAAGAAGGGAGATGGGGCATGAAGTTATTTCTAGGAGTTGGAGACGTACCCACTTTAGCTTTGTTCTGGGCATCTTTGAAAGTCCTGCACAAACTTGTTCCTAGATATTAACTTGCATCTTTGAATGAGAAAGTGTTTGCTTACAGAAACGTGCTATGTGTTCTGAATGCCCAAATTGGGAATCTGTGTCAAAATTTTTTTAGGAATTATGTGATTCTTACTAGCTGGAAGCAAGGGAGATGGGGCATGAAGTTATTTCTAGGAGTTGGAGACATACCCACTTTAGCTCACTTCTGGGGATCTTTGAAAGTCCCATACAAAATTTTTCCCTCATAGTAACTTGCAACTTGGAATGAGAAAGTGCTTGCTTAAAGCAACGTGCTATATGTTCTGAACGCCCGAATTGGGAATCTGTGTCAAAAGTTTGTTAGGAATTATGTGATCCCTACTAGCTGGAAGTAAGGGAGATGGGGCATGAAATTATTTCTAGGAGTTGGAGACATACCCACTTTATCTCAGTTCTGGGATCTTGGAAAGTCCGATACAAACTTGTTCCTACATAGTAACTTGCTACTTTGAATGAGAAATTGCTTGCTTAAAGCAACGTGGTATATGTTCTGAATGCCAGAATTGGGAATCTGTTTCAAAATTTTGTTAGGAATTGTGTGATCCTTACTAGCTGATGTAAGGGAGATGGGACATGGAGTTATTTCTAGTAGTTGGAGACATACCCACTTTAGCTCAGTTCTGGGGATCTTTGAAAGTCCTATAAAAACTTGTACCTACATAGTAACTTGCAACTTGGAATGAGAAAGTGTTTGCTTAAAGCAACGTGCTATATGTTGCGAATGCCCGAATTGGGAATCTGTGTCAAATCTTTGTTAGGAATTATGTGATCCCTACTGACTGCAAGTAAGGAAGATGGGGCATGAAGTTATTTCTAGGAGTTGGAGACATAACCACTTTAGCTCAGTTCTGGGGATCTTTGAAAGTCCTATACAAACTTGTCCTATGTAGTAACTTTCTACTTGGAATGAGAAAGGGCTTGCTTAAAGCAACGTGCCATATGTTCTGAATTCCCGAATTTGGAATCTGTGTCAAAACTTTGTTAGGAATTATGTGATCCTGACTAGCTGGAAGTAAGGGAGATGGGGCATCAAGTTATTTTTATGAGTTGGAGACATACCCACTTTAGCTCTGTTCTGGCGATCTTTGAAAGTCCTATACAAACTTGTTCCTAGAAAGCAACTTGCAACTTTGAATGAGAAAGTGCTTGATTACAGCAACGTGCTCTATGTTCTGAATGCCCGAAATGGGAATCTGTGTCAAAACTTTGTTAGGAATTATGTGATCCTGACTAGCTGCAAGTAAGGTAGATGGGGCATGAAGTTATTTCTAGGAGTTGTAGACATACACACTTTAGCTCAGTTCTGGGGATCTTTGAAAGTCCTATACTAACTTGTTCCTAGATAGTAACTTGCTACTTGGAATGAGAAAGACCTTGCTTAAAGAAACGTGCTACTTGTTCTGAATGCCCGAATTGGGAATCGGTGTTAAAACTTTGTTAGGAATTTGTGATTCTGACTAGCTGGAAGTAAGGGAGATGGGTCATGAAGTTATTTCTAGGAGTTGGAGACATACCCACTTTAGCTCAGTTCTGAGGATCTTTGAAAGTCCTATACAAACTTGTTCCTAGATAGTAACTTGCTAGTTAGAATGAGAAAGTGCTTGCTTACAGAAACGTGCTATATGATCTTAATGCCCGAATTGGGAATCTGTGTCAAAACTTTGTTAGGAATTATGTGATCCTTACTAGCTGGAAGTAAGTGAGATGGGGCATGAAGTTATTTCCAGGAGTTGGAGACATACCCACTTTAGCTCAGTTCTGGGGATCTTTGAAAGTCCCATACAAACTTGTTCCTACATAGTAACTTGCAACTTTGAATGAGAAAGTGCTTGCTTAAAGCAACGTGCTATATGTTCTGAATGCCCGAATTGGGAATCTGTGTCAAAACTTTGTTAGGAATTATGTGATCCCTACTAGCTGGAAGTAAGGGAGATGGGGCATGAATTTATTTCTAGGAGTTGGAGACATACCCACTTTAGCTCATTTCTAGGGATCTTTGAAAGTCCGATACAAACTTGTTCCTAGATAGTAACTTGCAACTTTGATTCAGAAAGTGCTTGCTTACAGCAACGTGCTATATGTTCTGAATGCTCGAATTGGGAATCTGTGTCAAAACTTTGTTAGGAATTATGTGATCCTTACTAGCTGGAAGTAAGGGAGATGGGGCATGAAGTTATTTCTAGGAGTTTGAGACTTATCCACTTTAGCTCTGTTCTGGCGATCTTTGAAAGTCCTATACAAACTTGATCCTAGATAGTAACTTGCAACTTTGAATGAGAAAGTGCTTGCTTACAGCAACGTGCTATATGTTCTGAATGCCCGAAATGGGAATCTGTGTCAAAACTTTGTTAGGAATTATGTGATCCTTACTAGCTGGAAGTAAGGGAGAAGGGGCATGAAGTTATTTCTAGGAGTTGGAGACATAACCACTTTAGCTTTGTTCTGGGGATCTTTGAAAGTCCTATGCAAACTTTTTCCTACATAGTAACTTGCAACTTTGAATGAGAAAGTGCTTGCTTAAAGCAACGTGCTATGTGTTCTGAATGACTGAATTGGGAATCTGTGTCAAAATTTTTTTAGGAATTATGTGATCCCTACCACCTGGAAGTAAGGGAGATGGGGCATGAAGTTATTTCTAGGATTTGGAGTCTTACCCTCTTTAGCTCTGTTCTGGGGATCTTTGAAACTCCTATACAAACGTCTTCCTAGATAGTATCTTGCTAGTTAGAATGAGAAAGCGCTTGCTTAAAGATACGTGCTATATGTACTGAATGCCCGAATTGGGAATCTGTGTCAAAACTTTGTTAGGAATTATGTGATCCTGACTAGCTGGAAGTGAGGGAGATGGGGCATCAAGTTATTTCTAGGAGTTGGAGACATACCCACTTTAGCTCTGTTCTGGCGATCTTTGAAAATCCTATACAAACTTGTTCCTAGATAGCAACTTGCAACTTTGAATGAGAAAGTGCTTGATTACAGCAACGTGCTATATGTTCTGAATGCCCGAATTTTGAATTTGTGTCAAAACTTTGTTAGGAATTATGTGATCCTTACTAGCTGGAAGTAAGGGAAATGGGGCATGAAGTTATTTCTAGGAGTTGGAGATATACCCATTTTTGCTGAGTTCTGGGCATCTTTGAAATACCTATACAAACTTGCTCCTACATAGTAATTTGCTACTTGGAATGAGAAAGTGCTTGCTTAAAGCAACGTGCTATATGTACTGAATCTCCTAAATTGGGAATCTGTGTCAAAACTTTGTTAGGAATTATGTGATCCTTACCAGCTAGAAGTAAGGGAGATGGGGCATGAAGTTATTTCTAGGAGTTGGAAACATACCAAGTTTAGCTCAGTTCTGGGCATCTTTGAAATCCCTATACAAACTTGTTCCTACATAGTAACTTGCTACTTGGAATGAGAAAGTGCTTGCTTAAAGCGACGTGCTATATGTTCTGAATGCCCAAACTGGGATTCTGTGTCAAAATTTGTTAGGAATTATGTGATCCTTACTAGCTGGAAGTAAGGGAGATGGGGCATGAAGTTATTTCTAGGAGTTGGAGACATACCCACCTTAGCTCAGTTCTGGGCATCTTTGAAATACCTATGCAAACTTGTTCCTACATAGCAACTTGCTACTTGGATTGAGAAAGTGCTTGCTTAAAGCAACGTGCTATATATTCTGAACGCCCGAATTGGGAATGTGTGTCAAAACTTTGTTAGGAATTATGTGATCCTTACTAGCTGAAAGTAAGATAGATGGGGCATGAAGGTATTTCTAGGAGTTGGAGACATACCCACTTTAGCTCAGCTCTGGAGATCTTTGAAAGTCCTATACAAACTAGTTCCTACATAGTAACTTGCAACTGTGAATGAGAATGTGCTTGCTTGCAGCAACGTGCTATATTTTCTGAATGCCCGAATTGGGAATCTGTGTCAAAACTTTGTTAGGAATTATGTGATCCTTACTAGCTGGAAGTAAGGGAGATGGGGCATGAAGTTATTTCTAGGAGTTGAAGACATACACACTTTAGCTCACTTCTGGGGATCTTTGAAAGTCCTATACAAACTTGTTCCTTGATAGTAACTTGCTACGTGGAATGAGAAAGTGCTTGCTTAAAGCAACGTGCTATATGTTCTGAATGCCCGAATTGGGAATCTGTGTCAAATCGTTGTTAGGAATTATGTGATCCTGACTAGCTGCTAGTAAGTTAGATAGGGCATGAAGTTATTTCTAGGAGTTGGAGACATACCCAGTTTAGCTTTGTTCTGACGATCTTTGAAAGTCCTATACAAACTTGTTCCTAGATAGTAACTTGCAACTTTTAATGAGAAAGTGCTTGCTGACAGCACTGTGCTATATGTTCTGAATGCCCGAAATGGGAATCTGTGTCAAAACTTTGCTAGGAATTATGTGATCCTGACTAGCTGGAAGTAAGGAAGATGGGGCATGAAGTTATTTCTAGGAGTTGGAGACATACCCACTTTAGCTTACTTCTGGGGATCTTTGAAAGTCCTATAGAAACTTGTTCCTAAATAGTAACTTGCTAGTTAGAATGAGAAAGTGCTTGCTTAAAGTAACGTGCTATATGTTCTGAATGCCGGAATTGGGAATCTGTGTCAAAACTTTGTTAGGAATTATGTGATCCCTACTAGCTGGAAGTAAGGGATTTGTGGCATGAAGTTATTTCTAGGAGTTGGAGACATACCAAGTTAAGTTCAGTTCTGGGGATCCTTGAAAGTCCTATACAAACTTGTTCCTAGATAGTAACTGGCTAGTTGGAATGAGAAAGTGCTTGCTTAAAGCAACGTGTTATATGTTCTGAATGCCCGAAATTGGAATCTGTGTCAAAACTTTGTTAGGAATTATGTGATCCTTACTAGCTGGAAGTAAGGGAGATGGGGCATGAAGTTGTTTCTAGGAGTTGGAGACATACCCACTTTAGCTCAGTTCTGGGCATCTTTGAAATACCTATACAAACATGTTCCCGCATAGTAACTTGCTACTTGGAATGAGAAAGAGCTTGCTTAAAAGAACATACTATATGTTCTGAATGCCCGAATTAGGAATCTGAGTCAAAACTTTGTTAGGAATTATGTGATCCTTACTAGCTGGAAGTAAGTGAGATGGGGCATGAAGGTATTTCTAGGAGTTGGAAACATACCCACTTTAGCTAAGTTCTGAGGATCTTTGAAAGTCCTATACAAACTTGTTCCTAGATAGTAACTTGATAGTTGGAATGAGAAAGTGCTTGCTTAATGCAACATGCTATAGGTTCTGAATGCCCGAATTGGGAATCTGTGTCATAACTTTGTTAGGAGTTATGTGATCCTTACTAGCTGGAAGTAAGTGTGATGGGGCATGAAGTTATTTGTAGGAGTTGGAGACATACCAAGTTTAGCTCAGTTCTGGAAATCTTTGAAATAACTATACAAACTTTTTCCTACATAGTAACTTGCTACTTGGAATGAGAAACTGCTTGCTTAAAACAACGTGCTATATGTTCTGAATGCCCGAATTGGGAATCTGAGTCAAAACTTTGTTAGGAATTATGTGATCCTTACTAGAAGGAAGTAAGGGAGATGGGGCATGAAGTTACTTCTAGGAGTTGTAGACATACCAAGTTTAGCTCAGTTCTGGGCATCTTTGAAATACCTATACAAACTTGTTCCTACATAGTAACTTGCTGCTTGGAATGAGAAAGTGCTTGCTTAAAGCAACGTGCTATATGATCTGAATGCCCGAATTGGGAATCTGTGTCAAAACTTTGTTATGAATTATGTTATCCTTACTAGCTGGAAGTGATGGAGATGGGGCATGAAGTTATTTCTAGGAGTTGGAGACATACCAAGATTAGCTCAGTTCTAGGCATCTTTGAAATACCTATACAAACTTGTTCCTAAATAGTAATTTGCTACTTGGAGTGAGAAAGTGCTTGCTTAAAGCAACATCCTATATGTTCTGAATGCCCGAATTAGAAATCTGTGTCAAATCTTTGTTAGGAATTATGTGATCCTTACTAGCTGGAAGTGAGGGAGATGGGGCATGAAGTTATTTCTAGGAGTTGGAGACATACCAAGTTTAGCTCAGTTCTGGGCATCTTCAAAATACCTATACAAACTTGTTTCTACATAGTAACTTGCTCCTTGGAAGGAGAAAGTACTTGCTTAAAGCAACGTGCTTTATGTTCTGAATGCCGGAATTGGGAAACTGTGTCAAAACTTTGTAAGGATTTATGTGATCCTTACTAGATGGAAGTAAGGGTGATGGGGCATGAAGTTACTTCTAGGAGTTGGAGACATACCAAGTTTAGCTCAGTTCTGGACATCTTTGAAATACCTATACAAACTTGTTCCTACATAGTAACTTGCTACTTGGAATGAGAAAGTGCTTGCTTAAAGCAACGTGCTATATGTTCTGAATGCCCGAATTGGGAATCTGTGTCAAATCTTTGTTAGGAATTATGTGATCCTTACTAGCTGGGAGTAAGGGAGATGGGGCATGAAGTTACTTCTAGGAGTTGGAGACATACCAAGTTTAGCTGAGTTCTGGGCATCTTTGAAATAGCTATACAAACTTGTTTCTACATAGTAACTTGCTACTTGGAATGAGAAAGTGCTTGCTTAAAGCAACGTGCTACATGTGCGGAATGCCCGAATTGGAAATCTGTGTCAAATCTTTGTTAGGAATTATGTGATCCTTACTAGATGGAAGTAAGTGAGATGGGGCATGAAGTTATTTCTAGGAGTTGGAGACATACTAAGTTTAGCTCAGTTCTGGGCATCTTTGAAATACATATACAAACTTGTTCCTACATAATAACTTGCTAGTTGGAATGAGAAATTGCTTGCTTAATGCAACGTGCTATATGATCTGAATGCCCGAATTGGGAATCTGTGTCAAAACTTTGTTAGGAATTATGTGATCCTTATTAGCTGGGAGTAAGGGAGATGGGGCATGAAATTACTTCTAGGAGTTGGAGACATACCAAGTTTAGCTCAGTTCTGGGCATCTTTGAAAAAGCTATGCAAACTTGTTCCTACATAGCAACTTGCTACTTGGAATGAGAAAATGTTTGCTTAAAGCAACGTGCTATATGTTCTGAATGCCCGAATTGGGAATCTGTGTCAAAACTTTGTTAGGAATTATGTGATCCTTACTAGCTGGAAGTGAGGGAGATGGGGCCTGATGTTATTTCTAGGAGTTGGAGACATACCAAGATTAGCTCAGTTCTGGGGATCTTTGAAATTCCTATGCAAACTTGTTCCTATATAGTATCTTGCAACTTTGAATGAGAATGTGCTTGCTTACAGCAACGTGCTATATGTTCTGAATGCCCTAATTTGCAATCTGTGTCAAATATTTGTTAGGAATTATGTGATCCTTACTAGCTGGAAGTAAGGGAGATGGGGCATGAAGTGATTTCTAGGAGTTGGAGACATACCAAGATTAGCTCAGTTCTGGGCATCTTTGAAATACCTATACAAACTTGTTTCTACATATGAACTTGCAACTTTGAATGAGAAAGTGCTTGCTTACAGCAACGTACTATATGTTCTGAATGCCCGAATTGGGAATCTGTGTCAAAACATTGTTAGGAATTATGTGATCCTTACTAGCTGGAATTAAGGGAGTTGGGGCATGAAGTTATTTCTAGGAGTTGGAGACATCCAAGTTTAGCTCAGTTTTGAGCATCTTTGAAATACCTATACAAACTTGTTACTACATAGTAACTTGCTACTTGGAATGAGACATTGCTTGCTTACAGCAACGTGCTATATGTTCTGAATGCCCGAATTGGGAATCTGTGTCAAAACTTTGTTAGGAATTATGTGATCCTTACTAGATGGAAGTAAGGGAGATGGGGCATGAAGTTATTTCTAGGAGTTGCAGACATACAACGTTTAGCTCAGTTCTGGGCATCTTTGAAATACCTATACAAACTTGTTCCTACATAGTAACTTGCAACTTTGAATGAGAATGTGCTTGCTTACAGCAACGTGCTATATGTTCTGAATGCCCGAATTGGGAATCTGTGTCAAATCATTGTTAGGAATTATGTGATCCTTACTAGCTAGAAGTAAGGGAGATGGGGCATGAAGTTATTTCTTGGAGTTGGAGACATACCAAGTTTAGCTCAGTTCTGGGCATCTTTGAAATACCTATACAAACATGTTCCTACATAGTAACTTGCAACGTTGAATGAGAATGTGCTTGCTTACAGCAACGTGCTATATGTTCTGAATGCCCGAATTGGGAATCTGTGTCAAAACATTGTTAGGAATTATGTGATCCTTACTAGCTGGAAGTAAGGGAGATGGGGCTTGAGTTATTTCTAGGAGTTGGAGACATACCAAGTTTAGCTCAGTTCTGGGCATCTTTGAAATACCTATACAAACTAGTTCCTACATAGTAACTTGCAACTTTGAATGAGAATGTGCTTGCTTACAGCAACGTGCTATATGTTCTGAATGCCCGAATTGGGAATCTGTGTTCAAAACTTTGTTAGGAATTATGTGATCCTTACTAGCTGGAAGTAAGGGGTGTGGGGCATGAAGTTATTTCTAGGAGTTGGAGACATACAACGTTTAGCTCAGTTCTGGGCATCTTTGAAATACCTATACAAACTCGTTCCTACATAGTAACTTGCAACTTTGAATGAGAATGTGCTTGCTTACAGCAACGTGCTATATGTTCTGAATGCCCGAATTGGGAATCTGTGTCAAAACTTTGTTAGAAATTATGTGATCCTTACTAGATAGAAGTAAGGGAGATGGGGCATGAAGTTATTTCTGGGAGTTGGAGACATACAACGTTAAGCTCAGTTCTGGGCATCTTTGAAATACCTATACAAACTTGTTCCTACATAGTAACTTGCATCTTTGAATGAGAATGTGCTTGCTTACAGCAACGTGCTACATGTTCTGAATGCCTGAATTGGGAATCTGTGTCAAAACTTTGTTAGGAATTATGTGATCCTTACAAGCTGGAAGTAAGGGAGTTGGGGCATGAAGTTATTTCCTGGAGCTGGAGACATACAACGTTTAGCTCAGTTCTGGGCATCTTTGAAATACCTATACAAACTTGTTCCTACATAGTAACTTGCAACTTTGAATGAGAATGTGCTTGCTTACAGCAACGTGCTATATGTTCTGAATGCCCGAAGTGGGAATCTGTGTCAAAACTTTGTTAGGAATTATGTGATCCTTACTAGCTGGAAGTAAGGGAGATGGGGCATGAAGTTATTTCTAGGAGTTGGAGACATACCAAGTTTAGCTCAGTTCTGGGCATCTTTGAAATACCTATACAAACTTGTTCCTACATAGTAACTTGCAACTTTGAATGAGAATGTGCTTGCTTACAGCAACGTGCTATATGTTCTGAATGCCCGAAGTGGGAATCTGTTTCAAACCTTTGTTAGGAATTATGTGATCCTTACTAGATGGAAGTAATGGAGATCAGGCATGAAGTTATTTCTAGAGGTTGGACACATACAACGTTTAGCTCAGTTTTGGGCATCTTTGAAATACCTATACAAACTTGATCCTACATAGTAACTTGCAACTTTGAATGAGAATGTGCTTGCTTACAGCAACGTGCTATATGTTCTGAATGCCCGAATTGGGAATCTGTGTCAAATCTTTGTTTGGAATTATGTGATCCTTACAAGCTGGAAGTAAGGGAGTTGGGGCCTGAAGTTATTTCTAGGAGCTGGAGACATACAATGTTTAGCTCAGTTCTTGGCATCTTTGAAATACCTATACAAACTTGTTCCTACATAGTAACTTGCAACTTTGAATGAGAATGTGCTTGCTTACAGCAACGTGCTATATGTTCTGAATGCCCGAATTGGGAATCTGTGTCAAATCTTTGTTAGGAATTATGTGATCCTTACAAGCTGGAAGTAAGGGAGTTGGGGCATGAAGTTATTTCCTGGAGCTGGAGACATACAACGTTTAGCTCAGTTCTGGGCATCTTTGAAATACCTATACAAACTTGTTCCTACATAGTAACTTGCAACTTTGAATGAGAATGTGCTTGCTTACAGCAACGTGCTATATGTTCTGAATGCCCGAAGTGGGAATCTGTGTCAAAACTTTGTTAGGAATTATGTGATCCTTACTAGCTGGAAGTAAGGGAGATGGGGCATGAAGTTATTTCTAGGAGTTGGAGACATACCAAGTTTAGCTCAGTTCTGGGCATCTTTGAAATACCTATACAAACTTGTTCCTACATAGTAACTTGCAACTTTGAATGAGAATGTGCTTGCTTACAGCATTGTGCTATATGTTCTGAATGCCCGAGTTGGGAATCTGTGTCAAATCTTTGTTAGAAATTATGTGATCCTTACAAGCTGGAAGTCAGGGAGTTGGGGTATGAAGTTATTTCTAGGAGCTGGAGACATACAACGTTTAGCTCAGTTCTGGGCATCTTTGAAATACCTATACAAACTTGTTCCTACATAGTAACTTGCAACTTTGAATGAGAATGTGCTTGCTTACAGCAACGTGCTATATGTTCTGAATGCCCGAAGTGGGAATCTGTGTCAATACTTTGTTAGGAATTATGTGATCCTTACTAGCTGGAAGTAAGGGAGATGTGGCATGAAGATATTTCTAGGAGTTGGAGACATACCAAGTTACGTCAGTTCTGGGCATCTTTGAAATACCTATACAAACTTGTTCCTACATAGTAACTTGCAACTTTGAATGAGAATGTGCTTGCTTACAGCAACGTGCTATATGTTCTGAATGCCCGAATTGGGAATCTGTGTCAAAACTTTGTTAGGAATTATGTGATCCTTACTAGCTGGAAGTAATGGAGATGGGGCATGAAGTTATTTCTAGGAGTTGGAGACATACAAAGTTTAGCTCAGTTCTGGGCATCTTTGAAATACCTATACAAACTTGTTCCTACATAGTAACTTGCATCTTTGAATGAGAATGTGCTTGCTTACAGCAACGTGCTATATGTTCTGAATGCACAAATTGGGAATCTGCGTTCAAAACTTTGTTAGGAATTATGTGATCCTTACTAGCTGGAAGTAAGGGAGATGGGGCATGAAGTTATTTGTAGAGGTTGGACTCATACAACGTTTAGCTCAGTTCTGGGCATCTTTGAAATACCTATACAAACTTGTTCCTACATAGTAACTTGCAACTTTGAATGAGAATGTGCTTGCTTACAGCAACGTTCTATATGTTCTGAATGCCCGAATTGGGAATCTGTGTCAAAACTTTGTTAGGAATTATGTGATCCTTACTAGCTGGAAGTAAGGGTGATGGGGCATGCAGTTATTTCTAGGAGTTGGAGACATACAACGTTTAACTCAGTTCTGGGCATCTTGGAAATAGCTTTACAAACTTGTTCCTACATAGTAATTTGCAACTTTGAATGAGAATGTGCTTGCTTACAGCAACGTGCTATATGTTCTGAATGCCCGAATTGGGAATCTGTGTCAAAACTTTGTTAGAAATTATGTGATCTCTACTAGATGGAAGTAAGGGAGATGGGGCAGGAAGTTATTTCTGGGAGTTGGAGACATACAACGTTAAGCCCAGTTCTGGGCATCTTTGAAATACCTATACAAACTTGTTCCTACATAGTAACTTGCAACTTTGAATGAGAATGTGCTTGCTTACAGCAACGTGCTACATGTTCTGAATGCCCGAAAAGGGAATCTGTGTCAAAACTTTGTTAGGAATTTTGTGATCCTTACTAGCTGGAAGTATGGGAGATGGGGCATGAAGTTATTTCTAGAGGTTGGACACATACCAAGTTTAGCTCAGTTCTGGACATCTTTGAAATACCTATACAAACTTGTTCCTACATAGTAACTTGCAACTTTGAATGAGAATGTGCTTGCTTACAGCAACGTGCTATATGTTCTGAATGCCCGAATTGGGAATCTGTGTCAAAACTTTGTTAGGAATTATGTGATCCTTACTAGCTGGAAGTAAGGGAATTGGGGCATGAAGTTATTTCTAAGAGTTGGACACATACCAAGTTTAACTCAGTTCTGGGCATCTTTGAAATACCTATACAAACTTGTTCCTACATAGTAACTTGCAACTTTGAATGAGAATGTGCTTGCTTACAGCAACGTGCTATATGTTATGAATGTCCGAATTGGGAATCTGTGTCAAAACTTTGTTAGGAATTATGTGATCCTTACTAGATGGAAGTAATGGAGATCGGGCATGAAGTTATTTCTAGAGGTTGGACACATACAACGTTTATCTCAGTTTTGGGCATCTTTGAAATACCTATACAAACTTGTTCCTACATAATAACTTGCAACTTTGAATGAGAATGTGCTTGCTTACAGCATTGTGCTATATGTTCTGAATGCCCGAATTGGGAATCTGTGTCAAAACTTTGTTAGGAATTATGTGATCCTTACTAGATGGAAGTTAGGGAGAAGGGGCATGAAGTTATTTCTAGGAGTTGGAGACATACAACGTTTAGCTCAGTTCTGGGCATCTTTGAAATACCTATACAAACTTGATCCTACATAGTAACTTGCAACTTTGAATGAGAATGTGCTTGCTTACAGCAACGTGCTATATGTTCTGAATGCCCGAATTGGGAATCTGTGTCAAATCTTTGTTAGGAATTATGTGATCCTTACAAGCTGGAAGTAAGGGAGTTGGGGCATGAAGTTATTTCTAGGAGCTGGAGACATACAACGTTCAGCTCAGTTCTGGGCATCTTTGAAGTACCTATACAAACTTGTTCCTACATAGTAACTTGCAACTTTGAATGAGAATGTGCTTGCTTACAGCAACGTGCTATATGTTCTGAATGCCCGAAGTGGGAATCTGTGTCAAAACATTGTTAGGAATTATGTGATCCTTACTAGCTGGAAGTAAGGGAGATGGGGCATGAAGTTATTTGTAGGAGTTGGAGACATACCAAGTTTTGCTCAGTTCTGGGCATCTTTGAAATGCCTATACAAACTTGTTCCTACATAGTAACTTGCAACGTTGAATGAGAATGTGCTTGCTTACAGCAACGTGCTATATGTTCTGAATGCCCGAATTGGGAATCTGTGTCAAAACTTTGTTAGGAATTATGTGATCCTTAGTAGCTGGAAGTAAGGGAGATGGGGCATGAAGTTATTTCTAGGAGTTGGAGACATACCAAGTTTAGCTCAGTTCTGGGCATCTTTGAAATACATATACAAACTTGTTCCTACATAGTAACTTGCATCTTTGAATGAGAATGTGCTTGCTTACAGCAACGTGCTATATGTTCTGAATGCCCGAATTATTAATCTGTGTCAAATCTTTGTTAGGAATTATGTGATCCTTACAAGCTGGAAGTAAGGGAGTTGGGGCATGAAGTTATTTCTAGGAGCTGGAGACATACAACGTTTAGCTCAGTTCTGGGCATCTTTGAAATACCTATACAAACTTGTTCCTACATAGTAACTTGCAACTTTGAATGAAAATGTGTTTGCTTACAGCAACGTGCTATATGTTCTGAATGCTCGAAGTGGGAATCTGTGTCAAAACTTTGTTAGGAATTATGTGATCCTTACTAGCTGGAAGTAAGGGAGATGGGGCATGAAGTTATTTCATGGAGTTGCAGACATACCAAGTTTAGCTCAGTTCTGGGCATCTTTGAAATACCTATACAAACTTGTTCCTACATAGTAACTTGCAACTTTGAATGAAAATGTGCTTGCTTACAGCAACGTGCTATATGTTCTGAATGCCCGAAGTGGGAATCTGTGTCAAAACTTTGTTAGGAATTATGTGATCGTTACTAGCTGGAAGTAAGGGAGATGGGGCATGAAGTTATTTCTAGAGGTTGGACACATACCAAGTTTAGCTCAGTTCTGGGCATCTTTGAAATACCTATACAAACTTGTTCCTACATAGTAACTTGCAACTGTGAATGAGAATGTGCTTGCTTACAGCAACGTGCTATATGTTCTGAATGCCCGAATTGGGAAAATGTGTCAAAACTTTGTTAGGAATTATGTGATTCTTACTAGCTGGAAGTAAGGGAGATGGGGCATGAAGTTATTTCTAGGAGTTGGAGACATACCAAGTTTAGCTCAGTTCTGGGCATCTTTGAAATACCTATACAAACTTGTTCCTACATAGTAACTTGCATCTTTGAATGAGAATGTGCTTGCTTACAGCAACGTGCTATATGTTCTGAATGCCCGAATTGGGTATCTGTGTTCAAAACTTTGTTAGGAATTATGTGATCCTTACTAGCTGGAAGTAAGGGAAATGGGGCATGAAGTTATTTCTAGAGGTTGGACACATACAACGTTTAGCTCAGTTCTGGGCATCATTGAAATACCTATACAAACTTGTTCCTACATAGTAACTTGCAACTTTGAATGAGAATGTGCTTGCTTACAGCAACGTGCTATATGTTCTGAATGCCCAGATTGGGAATCTGTGTCAAAACTTTGTTAGGAATTATGTGATCCTTAGTAGCTGGAAGTAAGGGAGATGGGGCATGAAGTTATTTCTAGGAGTTGGAGACATACCAAGTTTAGCTCAGTTCTGGGCATTTTTGAAATACATATACAAACTTGTTCCTACATAGTAACTTGCATCTTTGAATGAGAATGTGCTTGCTTACAGCAACGTGCTATATGTTCTGAATGCCCGAATTGTTAATCTGTGTCAAATCTTTGTTAGGAATTATGTGATCCTTACAAGCTGGAAGTAAGGGAGTTGGGGCATGAAGTTATTTCTAGGAGCTGGAGACATACAACGTTTAGCTCAGTTCTGGGCATCTTTGAAATACCTATACAAACTTGTTCCTACATAGTAACTTGCAACTTTGAATGAAAATGTGTTTGCTTACAGCAACGTGCTATATGTTCTGAATGCTCGAAGTGGGAATCTGTGTCAAAACTTTGTTAGGAATTATGTGATCCTTACTAGCTGGAAGTAAGGGAGATGGGGCATGAAGTTATTTCATGGAGTTGCAGACATACCAAGCTTAGCTCAGTTCTGGGCATCTTTGAAATACCTATACAAACTTGTTCCTACATAGTAACTTGCAACTTTGAATGAAAATGTGCTTGCTTACAGCAACGTGCTATATGTTCTGAATGCCCGAAGTGGGAATCTGTGTCAAAACTTTGTTAGGAATTATGTGATCGTTACTAGCTGGAAGTAAGGGAGATGGGGCATGAAGTTATTTCTAGAGGTTGGACACATACCAAGTTTAGCTCAGTTCTGGGCATCTTTGAAATACCTATACAAACTTGTTCCTACATAGTAACTTGCAACTGTGAATGAGAATGTGCTTGCTTACAGCAACGTGCTATATGTTCTGAATGCCCGAATTGGGAATCTGTGTCAAAACTTTGTTAGGAATTATGTGATTCTTACTAGCTGGAAGTAAGGGAGATGGGGCATGAAGTTATTTCTAGGAGTTGGAGACATACCAAGTTTAGCTCAGTTCTGGGCATCTTTGAAATACCTATACAAACTTGTTCCTACATAGTAACTTGCATCTTTGAATGAGAATGTGCTTGCTTACAGCAACGTGCTATATGTTCTGAATGCCCGAATTGGGTATCTGTGTTCAAAACTTTGTTAGGAATTATGTGATCCTTACTAGCTGGAAGTAAGGGAAATGGGGCATGAAGTTATTTCTAGAGGTTGGACACATACAACGTTTAGCTCAGTTCTGGGCATCATTGAAATACCTATACAAACTTGTTCCTACTTAGTAACTTGCAACTTTGAATGAGAATGTGCTTGCTTACAGCAACGTGCTATATGTTCTGAATGCCCAGATTGGGAATCTGTGTCAAAACTTTGTTAGGAATTATGTGATCCTTACTAGATGGAAGTAAGGGAGTTGGGGCATGAAGTTATTTCTACGAGTTGGACACATACCAAGTTTAGCTCAGTTCCGGGCATCTTTGAAATACCTATACAAACTTGTTCCTACATAGTAACTTGCAACTTTGAATGAGAATGTGCTTGCTTACAGCAACGTGCTATATGTTCTGAATGCCCGAATTGGGAATCTGTGTCAAAACTTTGTTAGGAATTATGTGATCCTTACTAGATGGAAGTAATGGAGATCGGGCATGAAGTTATTTCTAGAGGTTGGACACATACAACGTTTAGCTCAGTTCTGAGCATCTTTGAAATACCTATACAAACTTGTTCCTACATAGTAACTTGCATCTTTGAATGAGAATGTGCTTGCTTACAGCAACGTGCTATATGTTCTGAATGCCCGAATTGGGAATCTGTGTCAAAACTTTGTTAGGAATTATGTGATCCTTACTAGCTGGAAGTAAGGGAGATGGGGCATGAAGTTATTTCTAGAGGTGGGACACATACAACGTTTAGCTCAGTTCTGGGCATCTTTGAAATACCTATACAAACTTGTTCCTACATAGTAACTTGCAACTTTGAATGAGATTGTGCTTGCTTACAGCAAAGTGCTATATGTTCTGAATGCCCGAAATCGGAATCTGTGTCAAAAGTTTGTTAGGAATTATGTGATCCTTACTAGCTGGAAGTAAGGGAGTTGGGGCATGAAGTTATTTCTAGGAGTTGGAGACATACCAAGTTTAGCTCAGTTCTGGGCATCTTTAAAATACCTATACAAACTTGTTCCTACATAGTAACTTGCAACTTTGAATGAGAATGTGCTTGCTTACAGCAACGTGCTATATCATCTGAATGCCCGAATTGGGAATCTGTGTCAAAACTTTGTTAGGAATTATGTGATCCTTACTAGCTGGATGTAAGGGAGATGGGGCATGAAGTTATTTCTAGGAGTTGGAGACATACCAAGTTTAGCTCAGTTCTGGGCATCTTTGAAAGTCCTATACAAACTTGTTCATACATAGTAACTTGCAACTTTGAATGAGAATTTGCTTGCTTACAGCAATGTGCTATATGTTCTGAATGCCCGAAGTTGGAATCTGTGTCAAAACTTTGTTAGGAATTATGTGATCCTTACTAGCTGGAAGTAAGGGAGATGGGGCATGAAGTTATTTCTAGGAGTTGGAGAGATACCAAGTTTAGCTCAGTTCTGGGCATCTTTGAAATACCTATACAAACTTGTTCCTACATAGTAACTTGCAACTTTGAATGAGAATGTGCTTGCTTACAGCATTGTGCTATATGTTCTGAATGCCCGAATTGGGAATCTGTGTCAAAACTTTGTTAGGAATTATGTGATCCATACTAGCTGGAAGTAAGGGAGATGGGGCATGAAGTTATTTCTAGGAGTTGGAGACATACCAAGTTTAGCTCAGTTCTGGGCATCTTTGAAATACCTATACAAACTTGTTCCTACATAGTAACTTGCAACTTTGAATGAGAATGTGCTTGCTTACAGCAACGTGCTATATGTTCTGAATGCCCGAATTGGGAATCTGTGTCAAAACTTTGTTAGGAATTATGTGATCCTTACTAGCTGGAAGTAAGGGAGATGGGGCATGAAGTTATTTCTAGAGGTTGGACACATACAACGTTTAGCTCAGTTCTGGGCATCTTTGAAATACCTATACAAACTTGTTCCTACATAGTAACTTGCAACTGTGAATGAGATTGTGCTTGCTTACAGCAAAGTGCTATATGTTCTGAATGCCCGAATTCGGAATCTGTGTCAAAACTTTGTTAGGAATTATGTGATCCTTACTAGCTGGAAGTAAGGGAGATGGGGCATGAAGTTATTTCTAGGAGTTGGAGAGATACCAAGTTTAGCTCAGTTCTGGGCATCTTTGAAATACCTATACAAACTTGTTCCTACATAGTAACTTGCAACTTTGAATGAGAATGTGCTTGCTTACAGCATTGTGCTATATGTTCTGAATGACCGAATTGGGAATCTGTGTCAAAACTTTGTTAGGAATTATGTGATCCTTACTAGCTGGAACTAAGGCAGATGGGGCATGAAGTTATTTCTAGGAGTTGGAGACATACAACGTTTAGCTCAGTTCTGGGCATCTTTGAAATACCTATACAAACTTGTTCCTACATAGTAACTTGCAACTTTGAATGAGAATGTGCTTGCTTACAGCAACGTGCTATATATTCTGAATGCCCGAATTGGGAATCTGTGTCAAAACTTTGGTAGGAGTTATGTGATCCTTACTAGATGGAAGTAAGTGAGATGGGGCATTAAGTTATTTCTAGGAGTTGGAGACATACCAGGTTTAGCTCAGTTCTGGGCATCTTTGAAATACCAATACAAACTTGTTCCTACATAGTAACTTGCAACTTTGAATGAGAATGTGCTTGCTTACAGCAACGTGCTATATGTTCTGAATGCCCGAATTGGGAATCTGTGTCAAAACTTTGTTAGGAATTATGTGATCCTTACTAGCTGGAAGTAAGTGAGATGGGGCATGAAGTTATTTCTAGGAGTTGGAGACATACAACGTTTAGCTCAGTTCTGTGCATCTTTGAAATACCTATATAAACTTGTTCCTACATAGTAACTTGCAACTTTGAATGAGAATGTGCTTGCTTACAGCAACGTGCTATATGTTCTGAATGCCAGAATTGGGAATCTGTGTCAAAACTTTGTTAGAAATTATGTGATCCTTACTAGCTGGAAGTAAGGGAGATGTGGTATGAAGTTATTTCTAGGAGTTGGAGACATACAACGTTTAGCTCAGTTCTGGGCATCTTTGAAATACCTATACAAACTTGTTCCTACATAGTAACTTGCAACTTTGAATGAGAATGTGCTTGCTTACAGCAACGTGCTATATGTACTGAATGCCCGACTTGGGAATCTGTGTCAAAACTTTGTTAGGAATTATGTGATCCTTACTAGCTGGAAGTAAGTGAGATGGGGCATGAAGTTATTTCTAGAGGTTGGACAAATACGACGTTTAGCTCAGTTCTGGGCATCTTTGAAATACCTATACAAACTTGTTCCTATATAGTAACTTGCAACTTTGAATGAGAATGTGCTTGCTTACAGCAACGTGCTATATGTTCTAAAATCCCGAATTGGGAATCTGTGTCAAAACTTTGTTAGGAATTATGTGATCCTTTCTAGATGGAAGTAAGTGAGATGGGGCATTAAGTTATTTCTAGGAGTTGGAGACATACCAAGTTTAGCTCAGTTCTGGGCATCTTTGAAATACCTATACAATCTTGTTCCTACATAGTAACTTGCAACTCTGAATGAGAATGTGCTTGCTTAAAGCAACGTGCTATATGTTCTGAATGCCCGAATTGGGAATCTGTGTCAAATCTTTGTTAGGAATTATGTGATCCTTACTAGCTGGAAGTAAGGGAGATGGGGCATGAAGTTATTTCTAGGAGTTGGAGACATACAACGTTTAGCTCAGTTCTGGGCATCTTTGAAATACCTATACAAACTTGTTCCTACATAGTAACTTGCAACTTTGAATGAGAATGTGCTTGCTTACAACAACGTGCTATATGTTCTGAATGCCCGAATTGGGAATCTGTGTCAAAACTTTGTTAGGAATTATGTGATCCTTACTAGCTGGAAGTAAGTGAGATGGAGCATGAAGTTATTTCTAGGAGTTGGAGACATACAACGTTTAGCTCAGTTCTGGGCATCTTTGAAATACCTATACAAACTTGTTCCTACATAGTAACTTGCAACTTTGAATGAGAATATGCTTGCTTACAGCAACGTGCTATATGTTCTGAATGCCCGAAGTGGGAAAATGTGTCAAAACTTTGTTAGGAATTATGTGATCCTTACTAGCTGGAAGTAAGGGAGATGGGGCATGAAGTTATTTCTAGCAGTTGGAGACATACCAAGTTTAGCTCAGTTCTGGGCATCTTTGAAATACCTATACAAACTTGTTCCTACATAGTAACTTGCAACTTTGAATGAGAATGTGCTTGCTTACAGCAACGTGCTATATGTTCTGAATGCCGGAATTGGGAATCTGTGTCAAAACTTTGTTAGGAATTATGTGATCCTTACTAGCTAGAAGTAAGGGAGATGGGGCATGAAGTTATTTCTAGGAGTTGGAGACGTACCAAGTTTAGCTCAGTTCTGGGCATCTTTGAAATACCTATACAAACTTGTTCCTACATAGTAACTTGCATCTTTGAATGAGAATGTGCTTGCTTACAGCAACGTGCTATATGTTCTGAATGCCCGAATTGGAATCTGTGTTCAAAACTTTGTTAGGAATTATGTGATCCTTACTAGCTGGAAGTAAGGGAGATGGGGCATGAAGTTATTTCTAGAGGTTGGACACATACAACGTATAGCTCAGTTCTGGGCATCTTTGAAATACCTATACAAACTTGTTCCTACATAGTAACTTGCAACTTTGAATGAGAATGTGCTTGCTTACAGCATTGTGCTATATGTTCTGAATGCCCGAATTGGGAATCTGTGTCAAAACTTTGTTAGGATTTATTTGATCCTTACTAGCTGGAAGTAAGGGAGATGGGGCATGAAGTTATTTCTAGGAGTTGGAGACATACCATTTTAGCTCAGTTCTGGGCATCTTTAAATACCTATACAAACTTGTTCCTACATAGGAACTTGCAACTTTGAATGAGAATGTGCTTGCTTACAGCAACGTGCTATATGTTCTGAATGCCCGAATTGGGAATCTGTGTCAAAACTTTGTTAGGAATTATGTGATCCTTACTAGCTGGAAGTAAGTGAGATGGAGCATGAAGTTATTTCTAGGAGTTGGAGACATACAACGTTTAGCTCAGTTCTGGGCATCTTTGAAATAACTATACAAACTTGTTCCTACATAGTAACTTGCAACTTTGAATGAGAATATGCTTGCTTACAGCAACGTGCTATATGTTCTGAATGCCCGAATTGGGAATCTGTGTCAAAACTTTGTTAGGAATTATGTGATCCTTACTAGCTGGAAGTAAGGGAGATGGGGCATGAAGTTATTTCTAGCAGTTGGAGACATACCAAGTTTAGCTCAGTTCTGGGCATCTTTGAAATACCTATACAAACTTGTTCCTACATAGTAACTTGCAACTTTGAATGAGAATGTGCTTGCTTACAGCAACGTGCTATATGTTCTGAATGCCGGAATTGGGAATCTGTGTCAAAACTTTGTTAGGAATTATGTGATCCTTACTAGCTAGAAGTAAGGGAGATGGGGCATGAAGTTATTTCTAGGAGTTGGAGACGTACCAAGTTTAGCTCAGTTCTGGGCATCTTTGAAATACCTATACAAACTTGTTCCTACATAGTAACTTGCATCTTTGAATGAGAATGTGCTTGCTTACAGCAACGTGCTATATGTTCTGAATGCCCGAATTGGAATCTGTGTTCAAAACTTTGTTAGGAATTATGTGATCCTTACTAGATGGAAGTAAGGGAGATGGGGCATGAAGTTATTTCTAGAGGTTGGACACATACAACGTTTAGCTCAGTTCTGGGCATCTTTGAAATACCTATACAAACTTGTTCCTACATAGTAACTTGCAACTTTGAATGAGAATGTGCTTGCTTACAGCATTGTGCTATATGTTCTGAATGCCCGAATTGGGAATCTGTGTCAAAACTTTGTTAGGATTTATGTGATCCTTACTAGCTGGAAGTAAGGGAGATGGGGCATGAAGTTATTTCTAGGAGTTGGAGACATACCATTTTAGCTCAGTTCTGGGCATCTTTAAATACCTATACAAACTTGTTCCTACATAGGAACTTGCAACTTTGAATGAGAATGTGCTTGCTTACAGCAACGTGCTATATGTTCTGAATGCCCGAATTGGGAATCTGTGTCAAAACTTTGTTAGGAATTATGTGATCTTTACTAGCTGGAACTAAGGGAGATGGGGCATGAAGTTATTTCTAGGAGTTGGAGACATACAACGTTTAGCTCAATTCTGTGCATCTTTGAAAGTCCTATACAAACTTGTTCCTACATAGTAACTTGCAACTTTGAATGAGAATGTGCTTGCTTACAGCACCGTGCTATATGTTCTGAATGCCCGAATTGGGAATCTGTGTCAAAACTTTGTTAGAAATTATGTGATCCTTACTAGATGGAAGTAAGGGAGATGGGGCATGAAGATATTTCTAGGAGTTGGAGACATACCAAGTTTAGCTCAGTTCTTGGCATCTTTGAAATACCTATACAAACTTGTTCCTACATAGTAACTTGCAACTTTGAATGAGAATGTGCTTGCTTACAGCAACGTGCTATATGTTCTGAATGCCCGAATTTGGAATCTGTGTCAAAACATTGTTAGGAATTATGTGATCCTTACAAGCTGGAAGTAAGGGAGTTGGGGCATGAAGGTATTTCTAGGAGTTGGACACATACCAAGTTTAGCACAGTTCTGGGCATCTTTGAAATACCTATACAAACTTGGTCCTACATAGTAACTTGCAACTTTGACTGAGAATGTGCTTGCTTACAGCAACGTGCTATATGTTCTGAATACCCGAATTCGGAATCTGTGTCAAAACTTTGTTAGGAATTATGTGATCCTTACTAGCTGGAAGTAAGGGTGATGGGGCATGAAGTTATTTCTAGGAGTTGGAGACATACCAAGTTTAGCTCAGTTCTGGGCATCTTTGAAATACCTATACAAACTTGTTCCTACATAATAACTTGCAACTTTGAATGAGTATGTGCTTGCTTACAGCAACGTGCTATATGTTCTGAATGCCCGAATTGGGAATCTGTGTCAAAACTTTGTTAGAAATTATGTGATCCTTACTAGCTGGAAGTAAGGGAGATGCGGCATGAAGTTATTTCTAGGAGTTGGAGACATACCAAGTTTAGCTCAGTTCTGGGCATCGTTGAAAGTCCTATTCAAACTTGTTCCTACATAGTAACTTGCAACAGTGAATAAGAATGTGCTTGCTTACAGCAACGTGCTATATGTTCTGAATGCCCGAATTGGGAATCTGTGTCAAAACTTTTTTAGGAATTATGTGATCCTTACTAGCTGGAAGTAAGGGAGATGGGGCATGAAGTTATTTCTAGAGGTTGGAGACATACAACGTTTAGCTCAGTTCTGGGCATCTTTGAAATACCTATACAAACTTGTTCCTACATAGTAACTTGCAACTTTGAATGAGAATGTGCTTGCTTACAGCAACGTGCTATATGTTCTGAATGCCCGAATTGGGAATCTGTGTCAAAACTTTGTTAGGAATTATGTGATCCTTACTAGATGGAAGTAAGTGAGATGGGGCATTAAGTTATTTCTAGGAGTTGGAGACATACCAAGTTTAGCTCAGTTCTGGGCATCTTTGAAATACCAATACAATCTTGTTCCTACATAGTAACTTGCAACTCTGAATGAGAATGTGCTTGCTTACAGCAACCTGCTATATGTTCTGAATGCCCGAATTGGGAATCTGTGTCAAAACTTTGTTAGGAATTATGTGATCCTTACTAGCTGGAAGTAAGGGAGATGGGGCATGAAGTTATTTCTAGGAGTTGGAGACATACAACGTTTAGCTCAGTTCTGGGCATCTTTGAAATACCTATACAAACTTGTTCCTACATAGTAACTTGCAACTTTGAATGAGAATGTGCTTGCTTACAGCAACGTGCTATATGTTCTGAATGCCCGAATTGGGAATCTGTGTCAAAACTTTGTTAGGAATTATGTGATCCTTACTAGCTGGAAGTAAGTGAGATGGGGCATGAAGTTATTTCTAGGAGTTGGAGACATACAACGTTTAGCTCAGTTCTGGGCATCTTTGAAATACCTATACAAACTTGTTCCTACATAGTAACTTGCAACTTTGAATGAGAATGTGCTTGCTTACAGCAACGTGCTATATGTTCTAAATGCCCGAATTGGGAATCTGTGTCAAAACTTTGTTAGGAATTATGTGATCCTTTATAGATGGAAGTAAGTGAGATGGGGCATTAAGTTATTTCTAGGAGTTGGAGACATACCAAGTTTAGCTCAGTTCTGGGCATCTTTGAAATACCTATACAATCTTGTTCCTACATAGTAACTTGCAACTCTGAATGAGAATGTGCTTGCTTACAGCAACGTGCTATATGTTCTGAATGCCCGAATTGGGAATCTGTGTCAAAACTTTGTTAGGAATTATGTGATCCTTACTAGCTGGAAGTAAGGGAGATGGGGCATGAAGTTATTTCTAGGAGTTGGAGACATACAACGTTTAGCTCAGTTCTGGGCATCTTTGAAATACCTATACAAACTTGTTCCTACATAGTAACTTGCAACTTTGAATGAGAATGTGCTTGCTTACAACAACGTGCTATATGTTCTGAATGCCCGAATTGGGAATCTGTGTCAAAACTTTGTTAGGAATTATGAGATCCTTACTAGCTGGAAGTAAGTGAGATGGGGCATGAAGATATTTCTAGGATTTGGAGACATACAACGTTTAGCTCAGTTCTGTGCATCTTTGAAATACCTATATAAACTTGTTCCTACATAGTAACTTGCAACTTTGAATGAGAATGTGCTTGCTTACAGCAACGTGCTATATGTTCTGAATGCCCGAATTGGGAATCTGTGTCAAAACTTTGTTAGAAATTATGTGATCCTTACTAGCTGGAAGTAAGGGAGATGCGGCATGAAGTTATTTCTAGGAGTTGGAGACATACCAAGTTTAGCTCAGTTCTGGGCATCTTTGAAAGTCCTATTCAAACTTGTTCCTACATAGTAACTTGCAACTGTGAATGAGAATGTGCTTGCTTATAGCAACGTGCTATATGTTCTGAATGCCCGAATTGGGAATCTGTGTCAAAACTTTGTTAGGAATTATGTGATCCTTACTAGCTGGAAGTAAGGGAGATGGGGCATGAAGTTATTTCTAGGAGTTGGAGACATACAACGTTTAGCTCAGTTCTGGGCATCTTTGAAATACCTATACAAACTTGTTCCTACATAGTAACTTGCAACTTTGAATGAGAATATGCTTGCTTACAGCAACGTGCTATATGTTCTGAATGCCCGAATTGGGAATCTGTGTCAAAACTTTGTTAGGAATTATGTGATCCTTACTAGCTGGAAGTAAGGGAGATGGGGCATGAAGTTATTTCTAGGAGTTGGAGACATACCAAGTTTAGCTCAGTTCTGGGCATCTTTGAAATACCTATACAAACTTGTTCCTACATAGTAACTTGCAACTATGAATGAGAATGTGCTTGCTTACAGCAACCTGCTATATGTTCTGAATGCCCGAATTGGGAATCTGTGTCAAAACTTTGTTAGTAATTATGTGATCCTTACTAGCTGGAAGTAAGGGAGTTGGGGCAGGAAGCTATTTCTAGGAGTTGGACACATAACAAGTTTAGCACAGTTCTGGGCATCTTTGAAATACCTATACAAACTTGTTCCTACATAGTAACTTGCAACTTTGAATGAGAATGAGCTTGCTTACAGCAACGTGCTATATGTTCTGAATCCCCGAATTGGGAATCTGTGTCAAAACTTTGTTAGGAATTATGTGATCCTTACTAGCTGGAAGTAAGGGAGTTGGGGCATGAAGATATTTCTAGGAGTTGGACTCATACCATGTTTAGCTCAGTTCTGGGCATCTTTGAAATACCTATACAAACTTGTTCCTATATAGTAACTTGCAACTTTGAATGAGAATGTGCTTGCTTACAGCAACGTGCTATATGTTCTGAATGCCCAAATTGGGAATCTGTGTCAAAACTTTGTTAGGAATTATGTGATCCTTACTAGCTGGAAGTAAGGGAGATGGGGCATGAAGTTATGTCTAGGAGTTGGAGACATACCAAGTTTAGCTCAATTCTGGGCATCTTTGAAATACCTATACAAACTTGTTCCTACATAGTAACTTGCAACTTTGAATGAGAATGTGCTTGCTTACAGCAACGTGCTATATGTTCTGAATGCCCGAATTGGGAATCTGTGTCAAAACTTTGTTAGGAATTATGTGATCCTTACTAGCTGGAAGTAAGGGAGATGGGGCATGAAGTTATTTCTAGGAGTTGGAGACATACAACGTTTAGCTCAGTTCTGGGCATCTTTGAAAGTCCTATACAAACTTGTTCCTACATAGTAACTTGCAACTTTGAATGAGAATGTGCTTGCTTACAGCAACGTGCTATATATTCTGAATGCCCGAATTGGGAATCTGTGTCAAAACTTTGTTAGGAGTTATGTGATCCTTACTAGATGGAAGTAAGTGAGATGGGGCATTAAGTTATTTCTAGGAGTTGGAGACATACCAAGTTTAGCTCAGTTCTGGGCATCTTTGAAATACCAATACAATCTTGTTCCTACATAGTAACTTGCAACTCTGAATGAGAATGTGCTTGCTTACAGCAACCTGCTATATGTTCTGAATGCCCGAATTGGGAATCTGTGTCAAAATTTTGTTAGGAATTATGTGATCCTTACTAGCTGGAAGTAAGTGAGATGGGGCATGAAGTTATTTCTTGGAGTTGGAGACATACAACGTTTAGCTCAGTTCTGTGCATCTTTGAAATACCTATATAAACTTGTTCCTACATAGTAACTTGCAACTTTGAATGAGAATGTGCTTGCTTACAGCAACGTGCTATATGTTCTGAATGCCAGAATTGGGAATCTGTGTCAAAACTTTGTTAGAAATTATGTGATCCTTACTAGCTGGAAGTAAGGGAGATGCGGCATGAAGTTATTTCTAGGAGTTGGAGACATACAACGTTTAGCTCAGTTCTGGGCATCTTTGAAATACCTATACAAACTTGTTCCTACATAGCAACTTGCAACTTTGAATGAGAATGTGCTTGCTTACAGAAACGTGCTATATGTACTGAATGCCCGACTTGGGAATCTGTGTCAAAACTTTGTTAGGAATTATGTGATCCTTACTAGCTGGAAGTAAGTGAGATGGGGCATGAAGTTATTTCTAGAGGTTGGACAAATACGACGTTTAGCTCAGTTCTGGGCATCTTTGAAATACCTATACAAACTTGTTCCTATATAGTAACTTGCAACTTTGAATGAGAATGTGCTTGCCTACAGCAACGTGCTATATGTTCTAAAATCCCGAATTGGGAATCTGTGTCAAAACTTTGTTAGGAATTATGTGATCCTTTCTAGATGGAAGTAAGTGAGATGGGGCATTAAGTTATTTCTAGGAGTTGGAGACATACCAAGTTTAGCTCAGTTCTGGGCATCTTTGAAATACCTATACAATCTTGTTCCTACATAGTAACTTGCAACTCTGAATGAGAATGTGCTTGCTTACAGCAACGTGCTATATGTTCTGAATGCCGGAATTGGGAATCTGTGTCAAAACTTTGTTAGGAATTATGTGATCCTTACTAGCTGGAAGTAAGGGAGATGGGGCATGAAGTTATTTCTAGGAGTTGGAGACATACAACGTTTAGCTCAGTTCTGGGCATCTTTGAAAAACCTATACAAACTTGTTCCTACATAGTAACTTGCAACTTTGAATGAGAATGTGCTTGCTTACAACAACGTGCTATATGTTCTGAATGCCCGAATTGGGAATCTGTGTCAAAACTTTGTTAGGAATTATGTGATCCTTACTAGCTGGAAGTAAGTGAGATGGAGCAGGAAGTTATTTCTAGGAGTTGGAGACATACAACGTTTAGCTCAGTTCTGGGCATCTTTGAAATACCTATACAAACTTGTTCCTACATAGTAGCTTGCAACTTTGAATGAGAATGTGCTTGCTTACAGCAACGTGCTATATGTTCTGAATGCCGGAATTGGGAATCTGTGTCAAAACTTTGTTAGGAATTATGTGATCCTTACTAGCTAGAAGTAAGGGAGATGGGGCATGAAGTTATTTCTAGGAGTTGGAGACGTACCAAGTTTAGCTCAGTTCTGGGCATCTTTGAAATACCTATACAAACTTGTTCCTACATAGTAACTTGCATCTTTGAATGAGAATGTGCTTGCTTACAGCAACGTGCTATATGTTCTGAATGCCCGAATTGGAATCTGTGTTCAAAACTTTGTTAGGAATTATGTGATCCTTACTAGATGGAAGTAAGGGAGATGGGGCATGAAGTTATTTCTAGAGGTTGGACACATACAACGTTTAGCTCAGTTCTGGGCATCTTTGAAATACCTATACAAACTTGTTCCTACATAGTAACTTGCAACTTTGAATGAGAATGTGCTTGCTTACAGCAACGTGCTATATGTTCTGAATGCCCGAATTGGGAATCTGTGTCAAAACTTTGTTAGGAATTATGTGATCCTTACTAGCTGGAAGTAAGGGAGATGGGGCATGAAGTTATTTCTAGGAGTTGGAGACATACCATTTTAGCTCAGTTCTGGTCATCTTTAAATACCTATACAAACTTGTTCCTACATAGGAACTTGCAACTTTGAATGAGAATGTGCTTGCTTACAGCAACGTGCTATATGTTCTGAATGCCCGAATTGGGAATCTGTGTCAAAACTTTGTTAGGAATTATGTGATCTTTACTAGCTGGAACTAAGGGAGATGGGGCATGAATTTATTTCTAGGAGTTGGAGACATACAACGTTTAGCTCAATTCTGTGCATCTTTGAAAGTCCTATACAAACTTGTTCCTACATAGTAACTTGCAACTTTGAATGAGAATGTGCTTGCTTACAGCACCGTGCTATATGTTCTGAATGCCCGAATTGGGAATCTGTGTCAAAACTTTGTTAGAAATTATGTGATCCTTACTAGATGGAAGTAAGGGAGATGGGGCATGAAGATATTTCTAGGAGTTGGAGACATACCAAGTTTAGCTCAGTTCTGGGCATCTTTGAAATACCTATACAAACTTGTTCCTACATAGTAACTTGCAACTTTGAATGAGAATGTGCTTGCTTACAGCAACGTGCTATATGTTCTGAATGCCCGAATTTGGAATCTGTGTCAAAACTTTGTTAGGAATTATGTGATCCTTACTAGCTGGAAGTAAGGGAGTTGGGGCATGAAGGTATTTCTAGGAGTTGGACACATACCAAGTTTAGCACAGTTCTGGGCATCTTTGAAATACCTATACAAACTTGGTCCTACATAGTAACTTGCAACTTTGACTGAGAATGTGCTTGCTTAGAGCAACGTGCTATATGTTCTGAATACCCGAATTCGGAATCTGTGTCAAAACTTTTTTCGGAATTATGTGATCCTTACTAGCTGGAAGTAAGGGAGATGCGGCATGAAGTTATTTCTAGGAGTTGGAGACATACCAAGTTTAGCTCAGTTCTGGGCATCGTTGAAAGTCCTATTCAAACTTGTTCCTACATAGTAACTTGCAACTGTGAATAAGAATGTGCTTGCTTACAGCAACGTGCTATATGTTCTGAATTCCCGAATTGGGAATCTGTGTCAAAACTTTTTTAGGAATTATGTGATCCTTACTAGCTGGAAGTAAGGGAGATGGGGCATGAAGTTATTTCTAGAGGTTGGACACATACAACGTTTAGCTCAGTTCTGGGCATCTTTGAAATACCTATACAAACTTGTTCCTACATAGTAACTTGCAACTTTGAATGAGAATGTGCTTGCTTACAGCAACGTGCTATATGTTCTGAATGCCCGAATTGGGAATCTGTGTCAAAACTTTGTTAGGAATTATGTGATCCTTACTAGATGGAAGTAAGTGAGATGGGGCATTAAGTTATTTCTAGGAGTTGGAGACATACCAAGTTTAGCTCAGTTCTGGGCATCTTTGAAATACCAATACAATCTTGTTCCTACATAGTAACTTGCAACTTTGAATGAGAATGTGCTTGCTTACAGCAACGTGCTATATGTTCTGAATGCCCGAATTGGGAATCTGTGTCAAAACTTTGTTAGGAATTATGTGATCCTTACTAGCTGGAAGTAAGTGAGATGGGGCATGAAGTTATTTCTAGGAGTTGGAGACATACAACGTTTAGCTCAGTTCTGGGCATCTTTGAAATACCTATATAAACTTGTTCCTACATAGTAACTTGCAACTTTGAATGAGAATGTGCTTGCTTACAGCAACGTGCTATATGTTCTGAATGCCCGAATTGGGAATCTGTGTCAAAACTTTGTTAGAAATTATGTGATCCTTACTAGCTGGAAGTAAGGGAAATGCGGTATGAAGTTATTTCTAGGAGTTGGAGACATACAACGTTTAGCTCAGTTCTGGGCATCTTTGAAATACCTATACAAACTTGTTCCTACATAGTAACTTGCAACTTTGAATGAGAATGTGCTTGCTTACAGCAACGTGCTATATGTTCTGAATGCCCGACTTGGGAATCTGTGTCAAAACTTTGTTAGGAATTATGTGATCCTTACTAGCTGGAAGTAAGTGAGATGGGGCATGAAGTTATTTCTAGAGGTTGGACACATACGACGTTTAGCTCAGTTCTGGGCATCTTTGAAATACCTATACAAACTTGTTCCTACATAGTAACTTGCAACTTTGAATGAGAATGTGCTTGCTTACAGCAACGTGCTATATGTTCTAAATGCCCGAATTGGGAATCTGTGTCAAAACTTTGTTAGGAATTATGTTATCCTTTCTAGATGGAAGTAAGTGAGATGGGGCATTAAGTTATTTCTAGGAGTTGGAGACATACCAAGTTTAGCTCAGTTCTGGGCATCTTTGAAATACCTATACAATCTTGTTCCTACATAGTAACTTGCAACTCTGAATGAGAATGTGCTTGCTTACAGCAACGTGCTATATGTTCTGAATGCCCGAATTGGGAATCTGTGTCAAAACTTTGTTAGGAATTATGTGATCCTTACTAGCTGGAAGTAAGGGAGATGGGGCATGAAGTTATTTCTAGGAGTTGGAGACATACAACGTTTAGCTCAGTTCTGGGCATCTTTGAAATACCTATACAAACTTGTTCCTACATAGTAACTTGCAACTTTGAATGAGAATGTGCTTGCTTACAACAACGTGCTATATGTTCTGAATGCCGGAATTGGGAATCTGTGTCAAAACTTTGTTAGGAATTATGTGATCCTTACTAGCTAGAAGTAAGGGAGATGGGGCATGAAGTTATTTCTAGGAGTTGGAGACGTACCAAGTTTAGCTCAGTTCTGGGCATCTTTGAAATACCTATACAAACTTGTTCCTACATAGTAACTTGCATCTTTGAATGAGAATGTGCTTGCTTACAGCAACGTGCTATATGTTCTGAATGCCCGAATTGGAATCTGTGTTCAAAACTTTGTTAGGAATTATGTGATCCTTACTAGATGGAAGTAAGGGAGATGGGGCATGAAGTTATTTCTAGAGGTTGGACACATACAACGTTTAGCTCAGTTCTGGGCATCTTTGAAATACCTATACAAACTTGTTCCTACATAGTAACTTGCAACTTTGAATGAGAATGTGCTTGCTTACAGCAACGTGCTATATGTTCTGAATGCCCGAATTGGGAATCTGTGTCAAAACTTTGTTAGGAATTATGTGATCCTTACTAGCTGGAAGTAAGGGAGATGGGGCATGAAGTTATTTCTAGGAGTTGGAGACATACCATTTTAGCTCAGTTCTGGGCATCTTTAAATACCTATACAAACTTGTTCCTACATAGGAACTTGCAACTTTGAATGAGAATGTGCTTGCTTACAGCAACGTGCTATATGTTCTGAATGCCCGAATTGGGAATCTGTGTCAAAACTTTGTTAGGAATTATGTGATCTTTACTAGCTGGAACTAAGGGAGATGGGGCATGAATTTATTTCTAGGAGTTGGAGACATACAACGTTTAGCTCAATTCTGTGCATCTTTGAAAGTCCTATACAAACTTGTTCCTACATAGTAACTTGCAACTTTGAATGAGAATGTGCTTGCTTACAGCACCGTGCTATATGTTCTGAATGCCCGAATTGGGAATCTGTGTCAAAACTTTGTTAGAAATTATGTGATCCTTACTAGATGGAAGTAAGGGAGATGGGGCATGAAGATATTTCTAGGAGTTGGAGACATACCAAGTTTAGCTCAGTTCTGGGCATCTTTGAAATACCTATACAAACTTGTTCCTACATAGTAACTTGCAACTTTGAATGAGAATGTGCTTGCTTACAGCAACGTGCTATATGTTCTGAATGCCCGAATTTGGAATCTGTGTCAAAACTTTGTTAGGAATTATGTGATCCTTACTAGCTGGAAGTAAGGGAGTTGGGGCATGAAGGTATTTCTAGGAGTTGGACACATACCAAGTTTAGCACAGTTCTGGGCATCTTTGAAATACCTATACAAACTTGGTCCTACATAGTAACTTGCAACTTTGACTGAGAATGTGCTTGCTTAGAGCAACGTGCTATATGTTCTGAATACCCGAATTCGGAATCTGTGTCAAAACTTTTTTCGGAATTATGTGATCCTTACTAGCTGGAAGTAAGGGAGATGCGGCATGAAGTTATTTCTAGGAGTTGGAGACATACCAAGTTTAGCTCAGTTCTGGGCATCGTTGAAAGTCCTATTCAAACTTGTTCCTACATAGTAACTTGCAACTGTGAATAAGAATGTGCTTGCTTACAGCAACGTGCTATATGTTCTGAATTCCCGAATTGGGAATCTGTGTCAAAACTTTTTTAGGAATTATGTGATCCTTACTAGCTGGAAGTAAGGGAGATGGGGCATGAAGTTATTTCTAGAGGTTGGACACATACAACGTTTAGCTCAGTTCTGGGCATCTTTGAAATACCTATACAAACTTGTTCCTACATAGTAACTTGCAACTTTGAATGAGAATGTGCTTGCTTACAGCAACGTGCTATATGTTCTGAATGCCCGAATTGGGAATCTGTGTCAAAACTTTGTTAGGAATTATGTGATCCTTACTAGATGGAAGTAAGTGAGATGGGGCATTAAGTTATTTCTAGGAGTTGGAGACATACCAAGTTTAGCTCAGTTCTGGGCATCTTTGAAATACCAATACAATCTTGTTCCTACATAGTAACTTGCAACTTTGAATGAGAATGTGCTTGCTTACAGCAACGTGCTATATGTTCTGAATGCCCGAATTGGGAATCTGTGTCAAAACTTTGTTAGGAATTATGTGATCCTTACTAGCTGGAAGTAAGTGAGATGGGGCATGAAGTTATTTCTAGGAGTTGGAGACATACAACGTTTAGCTCAGTTCTGGGCATCTTTGAAATACCTATATAAACTTGTTCCTACATAGTAACTTGCAACTTTGAATGAGAATGTGCTTGCTTACAGCAACGTGCTATATGTTCTGAATGCCCGAATTGGGAATCTGTGTCAAAACTTTGTTAGAAATTATGTGATCCTTACTAGCTGGAAGTAAGGGAAATGCGGTATGAAGTTATTTCTAGGAGTTGGAGACATACAACGTTTAGCTCAGTTCTGGGCATCTTTGAAATACCTATACAAACTTGTTCCTACATAGTAACTTGCAACTTTGAATGAGAATGTGCTTGCTTACAGCAACGTGCTATATGTTCTGAATGCCCGACTTGGGAATCTGTGTCAAAACTTTGTTAGGAATTATGTGATCCTTACTAGCTGGAAGTAAGTGAGATGGGGCATGAAGTTATTTCTAGAGGTTGGACACATACGACGTTTAGCTCAGTTCTGGGCATCTTTGAAATACCTATACAAACTTGTTCCTACATAGTAACTTGCAACTTTGAATGAGAATGTGCTTGCTTACAGCAACGTGCTATATGTTCTAAATGCCCGAATTGGGAATCTGTGTCAAAACTTTGTTAGGAATTATGTTATCCTTTCTAGATGGAAGTAAGTGAGATGGGGCATTAAGTTATTTCTAGGAGTTGGAGACATACCAAGTTTAGCTCAGTTCTGGGCATCTTTGAAATACCTATACAATCTTGTTCCTACATAGTAACTTGCAACTCTGAATGAGAATGTGCTTGCTTACAGCAACGTGCTATATGTTCTGAATGCCCGAATTGGGAATCTGTGTCAAAACTTTGTTAGGAATTATGTGATCCTTACTAGCTGGAAGTAAGGGAGATGGGGCATGAAGTTATTTCTAGGAGTTGGAGACATACAACGTTTAGCTCAGTTCTGGGCATCTTTGAAATACCTATACAAACTTGTTCCTACATAGTAACTTGCAACTTTGAATGAGAATGTGCTTGCTTACAACAACGTGCTATATGTTCTGAATGCCCGAATTGGGAATCTGTGTCAAAACTTTGTTAGGAATTATGAGATCCTTACTAGCTGGAAGTAAGTGAGATGGGGCATGAAGATATTTCTAGGATTTGGAGACATACAACGTTTAGCTCAGTTCTGTGCATCTTTGAAATACCTATATAAACTTGTTCCTACATAGTAACTTGCAACTTTGAATGAGAATGTGCTTGCTTACAGCAACGTGCTATATGTTCTGAATGCCCGAATTGGGAATCTGTGTCAAAACTTTGTTAGAAATTATGTGATCCTTACTAGCTGGAAGTAAGGGAGATGCGGCATGAAGTTATTTCTAGGAGTTGGAGACATACAACGTTTAGCTCAGTTCTGGGCATCTTTGAAAGTCCTATTCAAACTTGTTCCTACATAGTAACTTGCAACTGTGAATGAGAATGTGCTTGCTTATAGCAACGTGCTATATGTTCTGAATGCCCGAATTGGGAATCTGTGTCAAAACTTTGTTAGGAATTATGTGATCCTTACTAGCTGGAAGTAAGGGAGATGGGGCATGAAGTTATTTCTAGGAGTTGGAGACATACAACGTTTAGCTCAGTTCTGGGCATCTTTGAAATACCTATACAAACTTGTTCCTACATAGTAACTTGCAACTTTGAATGAGAATATGCTTGCTTACAGCAACGTGCTATATGTTCTGAATGCCCGAATTGGGAATCTGTGTCAAAAGTTTGTTAGGAATTATGTGATCCTTACTAGCTGGAAGTAAGGGAGATGGGGCATGAAGTTATTTCTAGGAGTTGGACACATACCAAGTTTAGCTCAGTTCTGGGCATCTTTGAAATACCTATACAAACTTGTTCCTACATAGTAACTTGCAACTATGAATGAGAATGTGCTTGCTTACAGCAACGTGCTATATGTTCTGAATGCCCGAATTGGGAATCTGTGTCAAAACTTTGTTAGGAATTATGTGATCCTTACTAGCTGGAAGTAAGGGAGTTGGGGAATGAAGGTATTTCTAGGAGTTGGACACATAACAAGTTTAGCCCAGTTCTGGGCATCTTTGAAATACCTATACAAACTTGTTCCTACATAGTAACTTGCAACTTTGAATGAGAATGTGCTTGCTTACAGCAACGTGCTATATGTTCTGAATGCCCGAATTGGGAATCTGTGTCAAAACTTTGTTAGGAATTATGTAATCCTTACTAGCTGGAAGTAAGGGAGATGGGGTATGAAGTTATTTCTAGGAGTTGGAGACATACCAAGTTTAGCTCAGTTCTGGGCATCTTTGAAATACCTATACAAACTTGTTCCTACATAGTAACTTGCAACTATGAATGAGAATGTGCTTGCTTACAGCAACCTGCTATATGTTCTGAATGCCCGAATTGGGAATCTGTGTCAAAACTTTGTTAGGAATTATGTGATCCTTACTAGCTGGAAGTAAGGGAGTTGGGGCATGAAGCTATTTCTAGGAGTTGGACACATAACAAGTTTAGCACAGTTCTGGGCATCTTTGAAATACCTATACAAACTTGTTCCTACATAGTAACTTGCAACTTTGACTGAGAATGTGCTTGCTTACAGCAACGTGCTATATGTTCTGAATGTCCGAATTGGGAATCTGTGTCAAAACTTTGTTAGGAATTTTGTGATCCTTACTAGCTGGAAGTAAGGGAGATGGGGCATGAAGTTATGTCTAGGAGTTGGAGACATACCAAGTTTAGCTCAGTTCTGGGTATCTTTGAAATACCTATACAAACTTGTTCCAACATAGTAACTTGCAACTGTGAATGAGAATGTGCTTGCTTACAGCAACGTGCTATATGTTCTGAATGCCCGAATTGGGAATCTGTGTCAAAACTTTGTTAGGAATTATGTGATCCTTACTAGCTGGAAGTAAGGGAGATGGGGCATGAAGTTACTTCTAGGAGTTGGAGACATACAACGTTTAGCTCAGTTCTGGGCATCTTTGAAATACCTATACAAACTTGTTCCTACATAGTAACTTGCAACTTTCAATGAGAATGTCATTGCTTACAGCAACGTGCTATATGTTGTGAATGCCCGAATTGGGAATCTGTGTCAAAACTTTGTTAGGAATTATGTAATCCTTACTAGCTGGAAGTAAGGGAGATGGGGCATGAAGTTATTTCTAGGAGTTGGAGACATACCAAGTTTAGCTCAGTTCTGGGCATCTTTGAAATACCTATACAAACTTGTTCCTACATAGTAACTTGCAACTTTGAATGAGAATGTGCTTGCTTACAGCAACGTGCTATATGTTCTGAATGCCCGAATTGGGAATCTGTGTCAAAACTTTGTTAGGAATTATGTGATCCTTACTAGCTGGAAGTAAGGAAGTTGGGGCATGAAGGTTTTTCTAGGAGTTGGACACATAACAAGTTTAGCACAGTTCTGGGTATCTTTGAAATACCTATACAAACTTGTTCCTACATAGAAACTTGCAACTTTGACTGAGAATGTGCTTGCTTTTTGCAACGTGCTATATGTTCTGAATGCCCGAATGGGGAATCTCAGTCAAAACTTTGTTAGGAATTATGTGATCCTTACTAGCTGGAAGTAAGGGAGATGGGGCATGAAGTTATGTCTAGGAGTTGGAGACATACCAAGTTTAGCTCAATTCTGGGCATCTTTGAAATACCTATACAAACTTGTTCCTACATAGTAACTTGCAACTTTGAATGAGAATGTGCTTGCTTACAGCAACGTGCTATATGTTCTGAATGCCCGAATTGGGAATCTGTGTCAAAACTTTGTTAGGAATTATGTGATCCTTACTAGATGGAAGTAAGGGAGTTGGGGCATGAAGTTATTTCTAGGAGTTGGACACATACCAAGTTTAGCTCAGTTCTGGGCATCTTTGAAATACCTATACAAACTTGTTCCTACATAGTAACTTGCAACTTTGAATGAGAATGTGCTTGCTTACAGCAACATGCTATATGTTCTGAATGCCCGAATTGGGAATCTGTGTCAAAACTTTGTTAGGAATTATGTGATCCTTACTAGCTGGAAGTAAGGGAGATGGGACATGAAGTTATTTCTAGGAGTTGGACACATACCAAGTTTAGCTCAGTTCTGGGCATCTTTGAAGTACCTATACAAACTTGTTCCTACATAGTAACTTGCAACTTTGAATGAGAATGTGCTTGCTTACAGCAACGTGCTATATGTTGTGAATGCGCGAATTGGGAATCTGTGTCAAAACTTTGTTAGGAATTATGTGATCCTTACTAGCTGGAAGTAAGGGAGTTGGGGCATGAAGTTATTTCTAGGAGTTGGAGACATACAACCTTTAGCTCAGTTCTGGGCATCTTTGAAATACCTATACAAACTTGTTCCTATATAGTAACTTGCAACTTTGAATGAGAATGTGCTTGCTTACAGCAACGTGCTATATGTTCTGAATGCCCGAATTGGGAATCTGTGTCAAAAGTTTGTTAGGAATTATGTGATCCTTACTAGCTGGAAGTAAGGGAGATGGGGCATGAAGTTATTTCTAGGAGTTGGACACATACCAAGTTTAGCTCAGTTCTGGGCATCTTTGAAATACCTATACAAACTTGTTCCTACATAGTAACTTGCAACTATGAATGAGAATGTGCTTGCTTACAGCAACGTGCTATATGTTCTGAATGCCCGAATTGGGAATCTGTGTCAAAACTTTGTTAGGAATTATGTGATCCTTACTAGCTGGAAGTAAGGGAGTTGGGGAATGAAGGTATTTCTAGGAGTTGGACACATAACAAGTTTAGCCCAGTTCTGGGCATCTTTGAAATACCTATACAAACTTGTTCCTACATAGTAACTTGCAACTTTGAATGAGAATGTGCTTGCTTACAGCAACGTGCTATATGTTCTGAATGCCCGAATTGGGAATCTGTGTCAAAACTTTGTTAGGAATTATGTAATCCTTACTAGCTGGAAGTAAGGGAGATGGGGTATGAAGTTATTTCTAGGAGTTGGAGACATACCAAGTTTAGCTCAGTTCTGGGCATCTTTGAAATACCTATACAAACTTGTTCCTACATAGTAACTTGCAACTATGAATGAGAATGTGCTTGCTTACAGCAACCTGCTATATGTTCTGAATGCCCGAATTGGGAATCTGTGTCAAAACTTTGTTAGGAATTATGTGATCCTTACTAGCTGGAAGTAAGGGAGTTGGGGCATGAAGCTATTTCTAGGAGTTGGACACATAACAAGTTTAGCACAGTTCTGGGCATCTTTGAAATACCTATACAAACTTGTTCCTACATAGTAACTTGCAACTTTGACTGAGAATGTGCTTGCTTACAGCAACGTGCTATATGTTCTGAATGTCCGAATTGGGAATCTGTGTCAAAACTTTGTTAGGAATTTTGTGATCCTTATTGGCTGGAAGTAAGGGAGATGGGGCATGAAGTTATGTCTAGGAGTTGGAGACATACCAAGTTTAGCTCAGTTCTGGGTATCTTTGAAATACCTATACAAACTTGTTCCAACATAGTAACTTGCAACTGTGAATGAGAATGTGCTTGCTTACAGCAACGTGCTATATGTTCTGAATGCCCGAATTGGGAATCTGTGTCAAAACTTTGTTAGGAATTATGTGATCCTTACTAGCTGGAAGTAAGGGAGATGGGGCATGAAGTTACTTCTAGGAGTTGGAGACATACAACGTTTAGCTCAGTTCTGGGCATCTTTGAAATACCTATACAAACTTGTTCCTACATAGTAACTTGCAACTTTCAATGAGAATGTCATTGCTTACAGCAACGTGCTATATGTTGTGAATGCCCGAATTGGGAATCTGTGTCAAAACTTTGTTAGGAATTATGTAATCCTTACTAGCTGGAAGTAAGGGAGATGGGGCATGAAGTTATTTCTAGGAGTTGGAGACATACCAAGTTTAGCTCAGTTCTGGGCATCTTTGAAATACCTATACAAACTTGTTCCTACATAGTAACTTGCAACTTTGAATGAGAATGTGCTTGCTTACAGCAACGTGCTATATGTTCTGAATGCCCGAATTGGGAATCTGTGTCAAAACTTTGTTAGGAATTATGTGATCCTTACTAGCTGGAAGTAAGGAAGTTGGGGCATGAAGGTTTTTCTAGGAGTTGGACACATAACAAGTTTAGCACAGTTCTGGGTATCTTTGAAATACCTATACAAACTTGTTCCTACATAGTAACTTGCAACTTTGACTGAGAATGTGCTTGCTTACAGCAACGTGCTATATGTTCTGAATGCCCGAATGGGGAATCTCAGTCAAAACTTTGTTAGGAATTATGTGATCCTTACTAGCTGGAAGTAAGGGAGATGGGGCATGAAGTTATGTCTAGGAGTTGGAGACATACCAAGTTTAGCTCAATTCTGGGCATCTTTGAAATACCTATACAAACTTGTTCCTACATAGTAACTTGCAACTTTGAATGAGAATGTGCTTGCTTACAGCAACGTGCTATATGTTCTGAATGCCCGAATTGGGAATCTGTGTCAAAACTTTGTTAGGAATTATGTGATCCTTACTAGATGGAAGTAAGGGAGTTGGGGCATGAAGTTATTTCTAGGAGTTGGACACATACCAAGTTTAGCTCAGTTCTGGGCATCTTTGAAATACCTATACAAACTTGTTCCTACATAGTAACTTGCAACTTTGAATGAGAATGTGCTTGCTTACAGCAACATGCTATATGTTCTGAATGCCCGAATTGGGAATCTGTGTCAAAACTTTGTTAGGAATTATGTGATCCTTACTAGCTGGAAGTAAGGGAGATGGGACATGAAGTTATTTCTAGGAGTTGGACACATACCAAGTTTAGCTCAGTTCTGGGCATCTTTGAAGTACCTATACAAACTTGTTCCTACATAGTAACTTGCAACTTTGAATGAGAATGTGCTTGCTTACAGCAACGTGCTATATGTTGTGAATGCGCGAATTGGGAATCTGTGTCAAAACTTTGTTAGGAATTATGTGATCCTTACTAGCTGGAAGTAAGGGAGTTGGGGCATGAAGTTATTTCTAGGAGTTGGAGACATACAACCTTTAGCTCAGTTCTGGGCATCTTTGAAATACCTATACAAACTTGTTCCTATATAGTAACTTGCAACTTTGAATGAGAATGTGCTTGCTTACAGCAACGTGCTATATGTTCTGAATGCCCGAATTGGGAATCTGTGTCAAAACTTTGTTAGGAATTATGTGATCCTTACTAGCTGGAATTAAGGGAGATGGGGCATGAAGTTATGTCTAGGAGTTGGAGACATACCAAGTTTAGCTCAATTCTGGGCATCTTTGAAATACCTATACAAACTTGTTCCTACATAGTAACTTGCAACTTTGAATGAGAATGTGCTTGCTTACAGCAACGTGCTATATGTTCTGAATGCCCGAATTGGGAATCTGTGTCAAAACTTTGTTAGGAATTATGTGATCCTTACTAGCTGGAAGTAAGGGAGATGGGGCATGAAGTTATTTCTAGGAGTTGGAGACATACAACGTTTAGCTCAGTTCTGGGCATCTTTGAAATACCTATACAAACTTGTCCGTACATAGCAACTTGCAACTTTGAATGAGAATGTGCTTGCTTACAGCAACGTGCTATATGTTCTGAATGCCCGAATTGGGAATCTGTGTCAAAACTTTGTTAGGAATTATGTGATCCTTACTAGATGGAAGTAAGGGAGATGGGGCATGAAGTTATTTCTAGGAGTTGGAGACATACCAAGTTTAGCTCAGTTCTGGGCATCTTTGAAATACCTATACAAAATTGTTCCTACATAGTAACTTGCAACTTTGAATGAGAATGTGCTTGCTTACAGCAACGTGCTATATGTTCTGAATGCCCGAATTGGGAATCTGTGTCAAAACATTGTTAGGAATTATGTGATCCTTACTAGCTGGAACTAAGGAAGATGGGGCATGAAGATATTTCTCGGAGTTGGAGACACACAACGTTTAGCTAAGTTCTGGGCATCTTTGAAATACCTATACAAACTTGTTCCTACGTAGTAACTTGCAACTTTGAATGAGAATGTGCTTGCTTACAGCAACGTGCTATATGTTCTGAATGCCCGAATTGGGAATCTGTGTCAAATCTTTGTTAGGAATTATGTGATCCTTACTAGCTGGAAGTAAGGGAGTTGGGGCATGAAGTTATTTCTAGGAGTTGGAGACATACCAAGTTTAGCTCAGTTCTGGGCATCTTTGAAAGTCCTATTCAAACTTGTTCCTACATAGTAACTTGCAACTTTGACTGAGAATGTGCTTGCTTACAGCAACGTGCTATATGTTCTGAATGTCCGAATTGGGAATCTGTGTCAAAACTTTGTTAGGAATTTTGTGATCCTTACTAGCTGGAAGTAAGGGAGATGGGGCATGAAGTTATGTCTAGGAGTTGGAGACATACCAAGTTTAGCTCAGTTCTGGGTATCTTTGAAATACCTATACAAACTTGTTCCAACATAGTAACTTGCAACTGTGAATGAGAATGTGCTTGCTTACAGCAACGTGCTATATGTTCTGAATGCCCGAATTGGGAATCTGTGTCAAAACTTTGTTAGGAATTATGTGATCCTTACTAGCTGGAAGTAAGGGAGATGGGGCATGAAGTTACTTCTAGGAGTTGGAGACATACAACGTTTAGCTCAGTTCTGGGCATCTTTGAAATACCTATACAAACTTGTTCCTACATAGTAACTTGCAACTTTGAATGAGAATGTCATTGCTTACAGCAACGTGCTATATGTTGTGAATGCCCGAATTGGGAATCTGTGTCAAAACTTTGTTAGGAATTTTGTAATCCTTACTAGCTGGAAGTAAGGGAGATGGGGCATGAAGTTATTTCTAGGAGTTGGAGACATACCAAGTTTAGCTCAGTTCTGGGCATCTTTGAAATACCTATACAAACTTGTTCCTACATAGTAACTTGCAACTTTGAATGAGAATGTGCTTGCTTACAGCAACGTGCTATATGTTCTGAATGCCCGAATTGGGAATCTGTGTCAAAACTTTGTTAGGAATTATGTGATCCTTACTAGCTGGAAGTAAGGAAGTTGGGGCATGAAGGTTTTTCTAGGAGTTGGACACATAACAAGTTTAGCACAGTTCTGGGTATCTTTGAAATACCTATACAAACTTGTTCCTATATAGTAACTTGCAACTTTGAATGAGAATGTGCTTGCTTACAGCAACGTGCTATATGTTCTGAATGCCCGAATTGGGAATCTGTGTCAAAACTTTGTTAGGAATTATGTGATCCTTACTAGCTGGAAGTAAGGGAGATGGGGCATGAAGTTATGTCTAGGAGTTGGAGACATACCAAGTTTAGCTCAATTCTGGGCATCTTTGAAATACCTATACAAACTTGTTCCTACATAGTAACTTGCAACTTTGAATGAGAATGTGCTTGCTTACAGCAACGTGCTATATGTTCTGAATGCCCGAATTGGGAATCTGTGTCAAAACTTTGTTAGGAATTATGTGATCCTTACTAGCTGGAAGTAAGGGAGATGGGGCATGAAGTTATTTCTAGGAGTTGGAGACATACAACGTTTAGCTCAGTTCTGGGCATCTTTGAAATACCTATACAAACTTGTCCCTACATAGCAACTTGCAACTTTGAATGAGAATGTGCTTGCTTACAGCAACGTGCTATATGTTCTGAATGCCCGAATTGGGAATCTGTGTCAAAACTTTGTTAGGAATTATGTGATCCTTACTAGATGGAAGTAAGGGAGATGGGGCATGAAGTTATTTCTAGGAGTTGGAGACATACCAAGTTTAGCTCAGTTCTGGGCATCTTTGAAATACCTATACAAAATTGTTCCTACATAGTAACTTGCAACTTTGAATGAGAATGTGCTTGCTTACAGCAACGTGCTATATGTTCTGAATGCCCGAATTGGGAATCTGTGTCAAAACATTGTTAGGAATTATGTGATCCTTACTAGCTGGAACTAAGGAAGATGGGGCATGAAGATATTTCTAGGAGTTGGAGACACACAACGTTTAGCTAAGTTCTGGGCATCTTTGAAATACCTATACAAACTTGTTCCTACGTAGTAACTTGCAACTTTGAATGAGAATGTGCTTGCTTACAGCAACGTGCTATATGTTCTGAATGCCCGAATTGGGAATCTGTGTCAAATCTTTGTTAGGAATTATGTGATCCTTACTAGCTGGAAGTAAGGGAGTTGGGGCATGAAGTTATTTCTAGGAGTTGGAGACATACCAAGTTTAGCTCAGTTCTGGGCATCTTTGAAAGTCCTATTCAAACTTGTTCCTACATAGTAACTTGCAACTTTGACTGAGAATGTGCTTGCTTACAGCAACGTGCTATATGTTCTGAATGCCCGAATGGGGAATCTCTGTCAAAACTTTGTTAGGAATTATGTGATCCTTACTAGCTGGAAGTAAGGGAGATGGGGCATGAAGTTATGTCTAGGAGTTGGAGACATACCAAGTTTAGCTCAATTCTGGGCATCTTTGAAATACCTATACAAACTTGTTCCTACATAGTAACTTGCAACTTTGAATGAGAATGCGCTTGCTTACAGCAACGTGCTATATGTTCTGAATGCCCGAATTGGGAATCTGTGTCAAAACTTTGTTAGGAATTATGTGATCCTTACTAGATGGAAGTAAGGGAGATGGGGCATGAAGTTATTTCTAGGAGTTGGAGACATACAACGTTTAGCTCAGTTCTGGGCATCTTTGAAATACCTATACAAACTTGTTCCTACATAGTAACTTGCAACATTGAATGAGAATGTGCTTGCTTACAGCAACGTGCTATATGTTCTGAATGCCCGAATTGGGAATCTGTGTCAAAACTTTGTTAGGAATTATGTGATCCTCACTAGCTGGAAGTAAGGGTGATGGGGCATGAAGTTATTTCTAGAAGTTGGAGACAAACCAAGTTTAGCTCAGTTCTGGGCATCTTTGAAATACCTATACAAACTTGTTCCTACATAGTAACTTGCAACATTGAATAAGAATGTGCTTGCTTACAGCAACGTGCTATATGTTCTGAATGCCCGAATTGGGAATCTGTGTCAAAACTTTGTTAGGAATTATGTGATCCTTACTAGCTGGAAGTAAGGGTGATGGGGCATGAAGTTATTTCTAGAAGTTGGAGACAAACCAAGTTTAGCTCAGTTCTGGGCATCTTTGAAATACCTATACAAACTTGTTCCTACATAGTAACTTGCAACATTGAATAAGAATGTGCTTGCTTACAGCAACGTGCTATATGTTCTGAATGCCCGAATTGGGAATCTGTGTCAAAACTTTGTTAGGAATTATGTGATCCTTACTAGCTGGAAGTAAGGGTGATGGGGCATGAAGTTATTTCTAGAAGTTGGAGACAAACCAAGTTTAGCTCAGTTCTGGGCATCTTTGAAATACCTTTACAAACTTGTTCCTACATTGTAACTTGCAACTTTGAATGAGAATGTGCTTGCTTACAGAAACGTGCTATATGTTCTGAATGCCCGAATTGGAAATCTGTGTCAAAACTTTGTTAGGAATTATGTGATCCTTACTAGATGGAAGTAAGGGAGATGGGGCATGAAGTTATTTCTAGGAGTTGGGGACATACAACGTTTAGCTCAGTTCTGGGCATCTTTGAAATACCTATGCAAACTTGTTCCTACATAGTAACATGCAACTTTGAATTGAATGTGCTTGCTTACAGCAACGTGCTACATGTTCTGAATGCCCGAATTGGGAATATGTGTCAAAACTTTGTTAGGAATTATGTGATCCTTACTAGCTGGAAGTAAGGGAGATGGGGCATGAAGTTATTTCTAGGAGTTTGAGACATACAACGTTTATCTCAGTTCTGGGCATCTTTGAAATACCTATACAAACTTGTTCCTACATAGTAATTTGCAACTTTGAATGAGAATGTGCTTGCTTACAGCAACTTGCTATATGTTCTGAATGCCCGAATTGGGAATCTGTGTCAAACTTTGTTAGGAATTATGTGATCCTTACTAGCTGGAAGTAAGGGAGTAGGGGCATGAAGTTATTTCTAGGAGTTGGAGACATACCAAGTTTAGCTCAGTTCTGGGCACCTTTGAAAGTCCTATTCAAACTTGTTCCTACATAGTAACTTGCAACTGTGAATGAGAATGTGCTTGCTTACAGCAACGTGCTATATGTTCTGAATACCCGAATTCGGAATCTGTGTCAAAACTTTGTTAGGAATTATGTGATCCTTACTAGCTGGAAGTAAGGTAGTTGGGCCATGAAGTTATTTCTAGGAGTTGGAGACATACCAAATTTAGCTCAGTTCTGGGCATCTTTGAAATACATATACAAACTTGTTCCTACATAGTAACTTGCAATTTTGAATGAGAATGTGCTTGCTTACAGCAACGTGCTATATGTTCTGAATGCCCGAATACGGAATCTGTGTCAAAACTTTGTTAGGAATTATGAGATCCTTACTAGCTGGAAGTAAGGGAGATGGGGCATGAAGTTATTTCTAGAGGTTGGAGACATACAACGTTTAGCTCAGTTATGGGCATCTTTGAAATACCTATACAAACTTTTTCCTAAATAGTAACTTGCAACTTTGAATGAGAATGTGCTTGCTTAAAGCAACGTGCTATATGTTCTGAATGCCCGAATTGGGAATCTGTGTCAAAACTTTGTTAGGAATTATGTGATTCTTACTAGATGGAAGTAAGGGAGATGGGGCATGAAGTTATTTCTAGGAGTTGGAGACATACCAAGTTTAGCTCAGTTCTGGGCATCTTTGAAATACCTATACAAAATTGTTCCTACATAGTAACTTGCAACTTTGAATGAGAATGTGCTTGCTTACAGCAATGTGCTATATGTTCTGAATGCCCGAATTGGGAATCTGTGTCAAAACATTGTTAGGAATTATGTGATCCTTACTAGCTGGAACTAAGGAAAATGGGGCATGAAGATATTTCTAGGAGTTGGAGACACACAACGTTTAGCTAAGTTCTGGGCATCTTTGAAATACCTATACAAACTTGTTCCTACGTAGTAACTTGCAACTTTGAATGAGAATGTGCTTGCTTACAGCAACGTGCTATATGTTCTGAATGCCCGAATTGGGAATCTGTGTCAAATCTTTGTTAGGAATTATGTGATCCTTACTAGCTGGAAGTAAGGGAGTTGGGGCATGAAGTTATTTCTAGGAGTTGGAGACATACCAAGTTTAGCTCAGTTCTGGGTATCTTTGAAAGTCCCATTCAAACTTGTTCCTACATAGTAACTTGCAACTTTGACTGAGAATGTGCTTGCTTACAGCAACGTGCTATATGTTCTGAATGCCCGAATGGGGAATCTCTGTCAAAACTTTGTTAGGAATTATGTGATCCTTTCTAGCTGGAAGTAAGGGAGATGGGGCATGAAGTTATGTCTAGGAGTTGGAGACATACCAAGTTTAGCTCAATTCTGGGCATCTTTGAAATACCTATACAAACTTGTTCCTACATAGTAACTTGCAACTTTGAATGAGAATGTGCTTGCTTACAGCAACGTGCTATATGTTCTGAATGCCCGAATTGGGAATCTGTGTCAAAACTTTGTTAGGAATTATGTGATCCTTACTAGATGGAAGTAAGGGAGATGGGGCATGAAGTTATTTCTAGGAGTTGGAGACATACAACGTTTAGCTCAGTTCTGGTCATCTTTGAAATACCTATACAAACTTGTTCCTACATAGTAACTTGCCACTTTGAATAAGAATGTGCTTGCTTACAGCAACGTGTTATATGTTCTGAATGCCCGAATTGGGAATCTGTGTCAAAACTTTGTTAGGAATTATGTGATCCTTACTAGCTGGAAGTAAGGGAGTTGGGGCATGAAGTTATTTCTAGGAGTTGGACACATACCAAGTTTAGCTCAGTTCTGGGCATCTTTGAAATACCTATACAAACTTGTTCCTACATAGTAACTTGCAACTTTGAATGAGAATGTGCTTGCTTACAGCAACATGCTATATGTTCTGAATGCCCGAATTGGGAATCTGTGTCAAAATTTTGTTAGGAATTATGTGATCCTTACTAGCTGGAAGTAAGGGAGATGGGACATGAAGTTATTTCTAGGAGTTGCACACATACCAAGTTTAGCTCAGTTCTGGGCATCTTTGAAGTACCTATACAAACTTGTTCCTACATAGTAACTTGCAACTTTGAATGAGAATGTGCTTGCTTACAGCAACGTGCTATATGTTGTGAATGCCCGAATTGGGAATCTGTGTCAAAACTTTGTTAGGAATTATGTGATCCTTACTAGCTGGAAGTAAGGGAGTTGGGGCATGAAGATATTTCTAGGAGTTGGACTCATACCATGTTTAGCTCAGTTCTGGGCATCTTTGAAATACCTATACAAACTTGTTCCTATATAGTAACTTGCAACTTTGAATGAGAATGTGCTTGCTTACAGCAACGTGCTATATGTTCTGAATGCCCGAATTGGGAATCTGTGTCAAAACTTTGTTAGGAATTATGTGATCCTTACTAGCTGGAAGTAAGGGAGATGGGGCATGAAGTTATTTCTAGGAGTTGGAGACATACAACGTTTAGCTCAGTTCTGGGCATCTTTGAAATACCTATACAAACTTGTCCCTACATAGTAACTTGCAACTTTGAATGAGAATGTGCTTGCTTACAGCAACGTGCTATATGTTCTGAATCCCCGAATTGGGAATCTGTGTCAAAACTTTGTTAGGAATTATGTGATCCTTACTAGCTGGAAGTAAGGGAGATGGGGCATGAAGTTATTTCTAGGAGTTGGAGACATACTAAGTTTAGCTCATTTCTCGGCATTTTTGAAATACCTATACAAACTTGTTCCTACATAGTAACTTGCAACTTTGAATGAGAATGTGCTTGCTTACAGCAACGTGCTATATGTTCTGAATGCCAGAATTGGGAATCTGTGTCAAAACATTGTTAGGAATTATGTGATCCTTACTAGCTGGAACTAAGGAAGATGGGGCATGAAGATATTTCTAGGAGTTGGAGACACACAACGTTTAGCTAAGTTCTGGGCATCTTTGAAATACCTATACAAACTTGTTCCTACGTAGTAACTTGCAACTTTGAATGAGAATGTGCTTGCTTACAGCAACGTGCTATATGTTCTGAATGCCCGAATTGGGAATCTGTGTCAAATCTTTGTTAGGAATTATGTGATCCTTACTAGCTGGAAGTAAGGGAGTTGGGGCATGAAGTTATTTCTAGGAGTTGGAGACATACCAAGTTTAGCTCAGTTCTGGGCATCTTTGAAAGTCCTATTCAAACTTGTTCCTACATAGTAACTTGCAACTGTGAATGAGAATGTGCTTGCTTACAGCAACGTGCTATATGTTCTGAATACCCGAATTCAGAATCTGTGTCAAAACTTTGTTAGGAATTATGTGATCCTTACTAGCTGGAAGTAAGGTAGTTGGGCCATGAAGTTATTTCTAGGAGTTGGAGACATACCAAGTTTAGCTCAGTTCTGGGCATCTTTGAAATACCTATACAAACTTGTTCCTACATAGTAATTTGCAATTTTGAATGAGAATGTGCTTGCTTACAGCAACGTGCTATATGTTCTGAATGCCCGAATAGGGAATCTGTGTCAAAACTTTGTTAGGAATTATGTGATCCTTAGTAGCTGGAAGTAAGGGAGATGGGGCATGAAGTTATTTCTAGAGGTTGGAGACACACAACGTTTAGCTCAGTTATGGGCATCTTTGAAATACCTATACAAACTTGTTTCTAAATAGTAACTTGCAACTTTGAATGAGAATGTGCTTGCTTAAAGCAACGTGCTATATGTTCTGAATGCCCGAATTGGGAATCTGTGTCAAAACTTTGTTAGGAATTATGTGATCCTTACTAGATGGAAGTAAGGGAGATGGGGCATGAAGTTATTTCTTGGAGTTGGAGACATACCAAGTTTAGCTCAGTTCTGGGCATCTTTGAAATACCTATACAAAATTGTTCCTACATAGTAACTTGCAACTTTGAATGAGAATGTGCTTGCTTACAGCAACGTGCTATATGTTCTGAATGCCCGAATTGGGAATCTGTGTCAAAACATTGTTAGGAATTATGTGATCCTTACTAGCAGGAACTAAGGAAGATGGGGCAAGAAGATATTTCTAGGAGTTGGAGACATACAACGTTTAGCTAAGTTCTGGGCATCTTTGAAATACCTATACAAACTTGTTCCTACGTAGTAACTTGCAACTTTGAATGAGAATGTGCTTGCTTACAGCAACGTGCTATATGTTCTGAAGGCCCGAATTGGGAATCTGTGTCAAATCTTTGTTAGGAATTATGTGATCCTTACTAGCTGGAAGTAAGGGAGTTGGAGCATGAAGGTATTTCCAGGAGTTGGACACATACCAAGTTTAGCACAGTTCTGGGCATCTTTGAAATACCTATACAAACTTTTTCCTACATAGTAACTTGCAACTTTGACTGAGAATGTGCTTGCTTACAGAAACGTGCTATATGTTCTGAATGCCCGAATTGGGAATCTGTGTCAAAACTTTGTTAGGAATTATGTGATCCTTACTAGCTGGAAGTAAGGGAGATGGGGCATGAACTTATTTCTAGGAGTTGGAGACATACCAAGTTTAGCTCAATTCTGGGCATTTTTGAAATACCTATACAAACTTGTTCCTACATAGTAACTTGCAACTGTGAATGAGAATGTGCTTGCTTTCAGCAACGTGCTATATGTTCTGAATGCCAGAATTGGGAATCTGTGTCAAAACTTTGTTAGGAATTATGTGATCCTTACTCGCTGGAAGTAAGGGAGATGGGGCATGAAGTTATTTCTAGGAGTTGGAGACATACAACCTTTAGCTCAGTTCTGGGCATCTTTGAAATACCTATACAAACTTGTTCCTACATTGTAACTTGCAACTTTGAATGAGAATGTGCTTGCTTACAGCAACGTGCTATATGTTCTGAATGCCCGAATTGGGAATCTGTGTCAAAACTTTGTTAGGAATTATGTGATCCTTACTAGCTGGAAGTAAGTGAGATGGGGCATGAAGTTATTTCTAGGAGTTGGAGACATACAACGTTTAGCTCAGTTCTGGGCATCTTTGAAATACCTATACAAACTTGTTCCTACATAGTAACTTGCAACGTTGAATGACAATGTGCCTGCTTACAGCAACGTGCTATAAGTTTCAAATGCCCGAATTGGGAATCTGTGTCAAAACTTTGTTAGGAATTATGTGATCCTTACTAGCTGGAAGTAAGGGAGTTGGGGCATGAAGTTATTTCTAGAGGTTGGACACATACCAACTTTAGCTCAGTTCTGGGCATCTTTGAAATACCTATACAAACTTGTTCCTACATAGTAACTTGCAACTTTGAATGAGAATGTGCTTGCTTACAGCAACGTGCTATATGTTCTGAATGCCCGAATTGGGAATCTGTGTCAAAACTTTGTTAGAAATTATGTGATCCTTACTAGATGGAAGTAAGGGAGATGGGGCATGAAGTTATTTCTAGGAGTTGGAGACATACAGCATTTAGCTCAGTTCTGGGCATCTTTGAAATACCTATACAAACTTGTTCCTACATAGTAACTTGCAACTTTGAATTGAATGTGCTTGCTTACAGCAACGTGCTACATGTTCTGAATGCCCGAATTGGGAATCTGTGTCAAAACATTGTTAGGAATTATGTGATCCTTACTAGCTGGAAGTAAGGGAGATGGCGCATGAAGTTATTTCTAGGAGTTGGAGACATACCAAGTTTAGCTCAGTCTGAGCATCTTTGAAATACCTATACAAACTTGTTCCTACATAGTAACTTGCAACTTTGAATGAGAATGGTCTTGCTTACATCAACGTGCTAAATGTTCTGAATGCCCGAATTGGGAATCTGTGTCAAAACTTTGTTAGAAATTATGTGATCCTTACTAGCTGGATGTAAGGGAGATTGGGCATGAAGTTATTTCTAGGAGTTGGAGACATACAACATTTAGCTCAGTTCTGGGCATCTTTGAAATACCTATACAAACTGGTTCCTACATAGTAACTTGCATCTTTGAATGAGAATGTGCTTGCTTACAGCAACTTGCTATATGTTCTGAATGCCCGAATTGGGAATCTGTGTCAAAACTTTGTTAGGAATTATGTGATCCTTATTAGCTGGAAGTGAGGGAGTTGGGGCATGAAGTTATTTCCAGGAGTTGGAGACATACAACGTTTAGCTCAGTTCTGGGCATCTTTGAAATACCTATACAAACTTGTTCCTACATAGTAACTTGCAACTTTGAATGAGAATGTGCTTGCTTACAGCAACGTGCTATATGTTCTGAATGCCCGAATTGGGAATCTGTGTCAATCTTTGTTAGAAATTATGTGATCCTTACTAGCTGGAAGTAAGTGAGATGGGGCATGAAGTTATTTCTAGGAGTTGGAGACATACAACGTTTAGCTCAGTTCTGGACATCTTTGAAATACCTATACAAACTTGTTCCTACATAGTAACTTGCAACTTTGAATGAGAATGTGCTTGCTTACAGCAACTTGCTATATTTTCTGAATGCCCGAATTGGGAATCTGTGTCAAAACTTTGTTAGTAATTATGTGAACCTTACTAGCTGGAAGTAAGTGAGTTGTGGCATGAAGTTCTTTCTAGAAGTTGGACACATACCAAGTTTAGCTCAGTTCTGGGCATCTTTGAAATACCTATACAAACTTGTTCCTACATAGTAACTTGCAACTATGAATGAGAATGTGCTTGCTTACAGCAACGTGCTATATGTTCTGAATGCCCGAAGTGGGAATCTGTGTCAAAACTTTGTTAGGAATTATGTGATCCTTACTAGCTGTAAGTAAGGGAGATGGGGCATGAAGTTATTTCTAGGACTTGGAGACATACAACGTTTAGCTCAGTTCTGGGCATCTTTGAAATACCTATACAAACTTGTTCCTACATAGTAACTTGCAACTTTGAATGAGAATATGCTTGCTTACAGCAACTTGCTATATGTTCTGAATGCCCGAATTGGGAATCTGTGTCAAAACTTTGTTAGGAATTATGTGATACTTACTAGCTGGAAGTAAGGGAGTGGGGCATGATGTTATTTCTAGAGGTTGGACACATACCAAGTTTAGCTCAGTTCTGGGCATCTTTGAAATACCTATAGAAACTTGTTCCTACGTAGTAACTTGCAACTTTGAATGAGAATGTGCTTGCTTACAGCAACGTGCTATATGTTCTGAATGCCCGAATTGGGAATCTGTGTCAAAACTTTGTTAGGAATTATGTGATCCTTACTAGCTGGAAGTAAGGGTGATGGGGCATGATGTTATTCCTAGGAGTTGGAGACATACAACGTTTAGCTCAGTTCTGGGCTTCTTTGAAATACCTTTACAAACTTTTTCCTACATAGTAACTTGCAACTTTGAATGAGAATGTGCTTGCTTACAGCAACGTGCTATATGTTCTGAATGCCCGAATTAGGAATCTGTGTTAAAACTTTGTTAGAAATTATGTGATCCTTACCAGCTGGAAGTAAGTGTGATGGGGCATGAAGTTATTTCTAGGAGTTGGAGACATACCAAGTTTAGCTCAGTTCTGGGCATCTTTGAAATACCTATACAATCTTGCTCCTACATAGTAACATGCAACTTTGAATGAGAATGTGCTTGCTTACAGCAACGTGCTACATGCTCTGAATGCCCGAATTGGGAATCTGTGTCAAAACTTTTTTAGGAATTATGTGATCCTTACTAGCTGGAAGTAAGGGAGATGGGGCATGAAGTTATTTCTAGGAGTTGGAGACATACCAAGCTTAGCTCAGTTCTGGGCATCTTTGAAATACCTATACAAACTTGTTCCTACATAATAACTTGCAACTTTGAATGAGAATGTGCTTGCTTACAGCAACGTGCTATATATTCTGAATGCCCGAATTGGGAATCTGTGTCAAAACTTTGTTAGAAGTTATGTGATCTTTACTAGATGGAAGTAAGGGAGATGGGGCATGAAGTTATTTCTAGGAGTTGGAGACATACAACGTTTAGCTCAGTTCTGGGCATCTTTGAAATACCTATACAAACTTGTTCCTACATAGTAACTTGCAACTTTGAATAGAATGTGCTTGCTTACAGCAACGTGCTATATGTTCTGAATGCCCGAATTGGGAATCTGTATCAAAACTTTGTTAGGAATTATGTGATCCTTACTAGATGGAAGTAAGGGAGATGGGTCATGAAGTTATTTCTACGAGTTGGAGACATACAACGTTTAGCACAGTTCTGGGCATCTTTGAAATACCTATACAAACTTGTTCCTACATACTAACTTGCCACTTGGAAGGAGAATGTGCTTGCTTACAGCAACGTGCTATATGTTCTGAATGCCCGAATTGGGAATCTGTGTCAAAACTTTGTTAGGAATTATGTGATCCTTACTAGCTGGAAGTAAGTGAGATGGGGCATGAAGTTATTTCTAGGAGTTGGACACATACCAAGTTTAGCTCAGTTCTGTGCATCTTTGAAATACCTATAAGCCTGTTCCTACATAGTAACATGCAACTTTGAATGAGAATGTGCTTGCTTACATCAACGTGCTATATGTTCTGAATGCCCGAATTGGGAATCTGTGCCAAAACTTTGTTAGGAATTATGTGATCCTTACTAGCTGGAAGTAAGGGAGATGGGGCATGAAGTTATTACTAGGAGTTGGAGACATACCAAGATTAGCTCAATTCTGGGCATCTTTGAAATACCTATACAAACTTGTTCCTACATAGTAACTTGCAACTTTGAACGAGAATGTGCTTGCTTACAGCAACGTGCTATATGTTCTGAATGCCCGAATTGGGAATCTGTCAAAACTTTGTTAGGAAATATGTGATCCTTACTAGCTGGAAGTAAGTGTGATTGGGCATGAAGACATTTCTAGGAGTTGGAGACATACCAAGCTTAGCTCAGTTCTGGGCATCTTTGAAATACCTTTACAAACTTGTTCCTACATAGTAACTTGCAACTTTGAATGAGAATGTGCTTGCTTACAGCAACGTGCTACATGTTCTGAATGCCTGTATTGGGAATCTGTGTCAAAACTTTGTAAGGAATTATGTGATCCTTACAAGCTGGAAGTAAGGGAGTTGGGGCATGAAGTTATTTCCTGGAGCTGGAGACATACAACGTTTAGCTCAGTTCTGGGCATCTTTGAAATACCTATACAAACTTGTTCCTACATAGTAACTTGCAACTTTGAATGAGAATGTGCTTGCTTACAGCAACGTGCTATATGTTCTGAATTCCCGAAGTGGGAATCTGTGTCAAAACTTTGTTAGGAATTATGTGATCCTTACTAGCTGGAAGTAAGGGAGATGGGGCATGAAGTTATTTCTAGGAGTTGGAGACATACCAAGTTTAGCTCAGTTCTGGGCATCTTTGAAATACCTATACAAACTTGTTCCTACATAGTAACTTGCAACTTTGAATGAGAATGTGCTTGCTTACAGCAACGTGCTATATGTTCTGAATGCCCGAAGTGGGAATCTGTGTCAAAACTTTGTTAGGAATTATGTGATCCTTACTAGATGGAAGTAATGGAGATCGGGCATGAAGTTATTTCTAGAGGTTGGACACATACAACGTTTAGCTCAGTTTTGGGCATCTTTGAAATACCTATGCAAACTTGTTCCTACATAGTAACTTGCAACTTTGAATGAGAATGTGCTTGCTTACAGCATTGTGCTATATGTTCTGAATGCCCGAATTGGGAATCTGTGTCAAAACTTTGTTAGGAATTATGTGATCCTTACTAGATGGAAGTAAGGGAGAAGGGGCATGAAGTTATTTCTAGGAGTTGGAGACATACAACGTTTAGCTCAGTTCTGGGCATCTTTGAAATACCTATACAAACTTGATCCTACATAGTAACTTGCAACTTTGAATGAGAATGTGCTTGCTTACAGCAACGTGCTATATGTTCTGAATGCCCGAATTGGGAATCTGTGTCAAATCTTTGTTAGGAATTATGTGATCCTTACAAGCTGGAAGTAAGGGAGTTGGGGCATGAAGTTATTTCTAGGAGCTGGAGACATACAATGTTTAGCTCAGTTCTGGGCATCTTTGAAATACCTATACAAACTTATTCCTACATAGTAACTTGCAACTTTGAATGAGAATGTGCTTGCTTACAGCAACGTGCTATATGTTCTGAATGCCCGAATTGGGAATCTGTGTCAAATCTTTGTTAGGAATTATGTGATCCTTACAAGCTGGAAGTAAGGGAGTTGGGGCATGAAGTTATTTCCTGGAGCTGGAGACATACAACGTTTAGCTCAGTTCTGGGCATCTTTGAAATACCTATACAAACTTGTTCCTACATAGTAACTTGCAACTTTGAATGAGAATGTGCTTGCTTACAGCAACGTGCTATATGTTCTGAATGCCCGAAGTGGGAATCTGTGTCAAAACTTTGTTAGGAATTATGTGATCCTTACTAGATGGAAGTAAGGGAGATGGGGCATGAAGTTATTTCTAGGAGTTGGAGACATACCAAGTATAGCTCAGTTCTGGGCATCTTTGAAATACCTATACAAACTTGTTCCTACATAGTAACTTGCAACTTTGAATGAGAATGTGCTTGCTTACAGCAACGTGCTATATGTTCTGAATGCCCGAATTGGGAATCTGTGTCAAATCTTTGTTAGAAATTATGTGATCCTTACAAGCTGGAAGTAAGGGAGTTGGGGTATGAAGTTATTTCTAGGAGCTGGAGACATACAACGTTTAGCTCAGTTCTGGGCATCTTTGAAATACCTATACAAACTTGTTCCTACATAGTAACTTGCAACTTTGAATGAGAATGTGCTTGCTTACAGCAACGTGCTATATGTTCTGAATGCCCGAAGTGGGAATCTGTGTCAAAACTTTGCTGGAATTATGTGATCCTTACTAGCTGGAAGTAAGGGAGATGGGGCATGAAGATATTTCTAGGAGTTGGAGACATACCAAGTTTAGCTCAGTTCTGGGCATCTTTGAAATACCTATACAAACTTGTTCCTACATAGTAACTTGCAACTTTGAATGAGAATGTGCTTGCTTACAGCAACGTGCTATATGTTCTGAATGCCCGAATTTGGAATCTGTGTCAAAACTTTGTTAGGAATTATGTGATCCTTACTAGCTGGAAGTAATGGAGATGGGGCATGAAGTTATTTCTAGGAGTTGGAGACATACCAAGTTTAGCTCAGTTCTGGGCATCTTTGAAATACCTATACAAACTTGTTCCTACATAGCAACTTGCATCTTTGAATGAGAATGTGCTTGCTTACAGCAACGTGCTATATGTTCTGAATGCCCGAATTGGGAATCTGCGTTAAACTTTGTTAGGAATTATGTGATCCTTACTAGCTGGAAGTAAGGGAGATGGGGCATGAAGTTATTTCTAGAGGTTGGACTCATACAACGTTTAGCTCCGTTCTGAGCATCATTGAAATACCTATACAAACTTGTTCCTACATAGTAACTTGCAACTTTGAATGAGAATGTGCTTGCTTACAGCAACGTGCTATATGTTCTGAATGCCCGAATTGGGAATCTGTGTCAAAACTTTGTTAGGAATTATGTGATCCTTACTAGCTGGAAGTAAGGGTGATGGGGCATGCAGTTATTTCTAGGAGTTGGAGACATACAACGTTTAACTCAGTTCTGGGCATCTTTGAAATACCTTTACAAACTTGTTCCTACATAGTAATTTGCAACTTTGAATGAGAATGTGCTTGCTTACAGCAACGTGCTATATGTTCTGAATGCCCGAATTGGGAATCTGTGTCAAAACTTTGTTAGGAATTATGTGATCCTTACTAGCTGGAAGTAAGTGAGATGGGGCATGAAGTTATTTCTAGGAGTTGGAGACATACAACGTTTAGCTCAGTTCTGGGCATCTTTGAAATACCTATACAAACTTGTTCCTACATAGTAACTTGCAACGTTGAATGACAATGTGCCTGCTTACAGCAACGTGCTATAAGTTTCAAATGCCCGAATTGGGAATCTGTGTCAAAACTTTGTTAGGAATTATGTGATCCTTACTAGCTGGAAGTAAGGGAGTTGGGGCATGAAGTTATTTCTAGAGGTTGGACACATACCAACTTTAGCTCAGTTCTGTGCATCTTTGAAATACCTATAAGCCTGTTCCTACATAGTAACATGCAACTTTGAATGAGAATGTGCTTGCTTACATCAACGTGCTATATGTTCTGAATGCCCGAATTGGGAATCTGTGCCAAAACTTTGTTAGGAATTATGTGATCCTTACTAGCTGGAAGTAAGGGAGTTGGGGCATGAAGTTATTACTAGGAGTTGGAGACATACCAAGATTAGCTCAATTCTGGGCATCTTTGAAATACCTATACAAACTTGTTCCTATATAGTAACTTGCAACTTTGAACGAGAATGTGCTTGCTTACAGCAACGTGCTATATGTTCTGAATGCCCGAATTGGGAATCTGTCAAAACTTTGTTAGGAAATATGTGATCCTTACTAGCTGGAAGTAAGTGTGATTGGGCATGAAGACATTTCTAGGAGTTGGAGACATACCAAGCTTAGCTCAGTTCTGGGCATCTTTGAAATACCTTTACAAACTTGTTCCTACATAGTAACTTGCAACTTTGAATGAGAATGTGCTTGCTTACAGCAACGTGCTACAAGTTCTGAATGCCTGTATTGGGAATCTGTGTCAAAACTTTGTAAGGAATTATGTGATCCTTACAAGCTGGAAGTAAGGGAGTTGGGGCATGAAGTTATTTCCTGGAGCTGGAGACATACAACGTTTAGCTCAGTTCTGGGCATCTTTGAAATACCTATACAAACTTGTTCCTACATAGTAACTTGCAACTTTGAATGAGAATGTGCTTGCTTACAGCAACGTGCTATATGTTCTGAATTCCCGAAGTGGGAATCTGTGTCAAAACTTTGTTAGGAATTATGTGATCCTTACTAGCTGGAAGTAAGGGAGATGGGGCATGAAGTTATTTCTAGGAGTTGGAGACATACCAAGTTTAGCTCAGTTCTGGGCATCTTTGAAATACCTATACAAACTTGTTCCTACATAGTAACTTGCAACTTTGAATGAGAATGTGCTTGCTTACAGCAACGTGCTATATGTTCTGAATGCCCGAATTGGGAATCTGTGTCAAAACTTTGTTAGGAATTATGTGATCCTTACTAGATGGAAGTAAGGGAGAAGGGGCATGAAGTTATTTCTAGGAGTTGGAGACATACAACGTTTAGCTCAGTTCTGGGCATCTTTGAAATACCTATACAAACTTGATCCTACATAGTAACTTGCAACTTTGAATGAGAATGTGCTTGCTTACAGCAACGTGCTATATGTTCTGAATGCCCGAATTGGGAATCTGTGTCAAATCTTTGTTAGGAATTATGTGATCCTTACAAGCTGGAAGTAAGGGAGTTGGGGCATGAAGATATTTCTAGGAGCTGGAGACATACAATGTTTAGCTCAGTTCTGGGCATCTTTGAAATACCTATACAAACTTATTCCTACATAGTAACTTGCAACTTTGAATGAGAATGTGCTTGCTTACAGCAACGTGCTATATGTTCTGAATGCCCGAATTGGGAATCTGTGTCAAATCTTTGTTAGGAATTATGTGATCCTTACAAGCTGGAAGTAAGGGAGTTGGGGCATGAAGTTATTTCCTGGAGCTGGAGACATACAACGTTTAGCTCAGTTCTGGGCATCTTTGAAATACCTATACAAACTTGTTCCTACATAGTAACTTGCAACTTTGAATGAGAATGTGCTTGCTTACAGCAACGTGCTATATGTTCTGAATGCCCGAAGTGGGAATCTGTGTCAAAACTTTGTTAGGAATTATGTGATCCTTACTAGATGGAAGTAAGGGAGATGGGGCATGAAGTTATTTCTAGGAGTTGGAGACATACCAAGTTTAGCTCAGTTCTGGGCATCTTTGAAATACCTATACAAACTTGTTCCTACATAGTAACTTGCAACTTTGAATGAGAATGTGCTTGCTTACAGCAACGTGCTATATGTTCTGAATGCCCGAATTGGGAATCTGTGTCAAATCTTTGTTAGAAATTATGTGATCCTTACAAGCTGGAAGTAAGGGAGTTGGGGTATGAAGTTATTTCTAGGAGCTGGAGACATACAACGTTTAGCTCAGTTCTGGGCATCTTTGAAATACCTATACAAACTTGTTCCTACATAGTAACTTGCAACTTTGAATGAGAATGTGCTTGCTTACAGCAACGTGCTATATGTTCTGAATGCCCGAAGTGGGAATCTGTGTCAAAACTTTGTTAGGAATTATGTGATCCTTACTAGCTGGAAGTAAGGGAGATGGGGCATGAAGATATTTCTAGGAGTTGGAGACATACCAAGTTTAGCTCAGTTCTGGGCATCTTTGAAATACCTATACAAACTTGTTCCTACATAGTAACTTGCAACTTTGAATGAGAATGTGCTTGCTTACAGCAACGTGCTATATGTTCTGAATGCCCGAATTTGGAATCTGTGTCAAAACTTTGTTAGGAATTATGTGATCCTTACTAGCTGGAAGTAATGGAGATGGGGCATGAAGTTATTTCTAGGAGTTGGAGACATACCAAGTTTAGCTCAGTTCTGGGCATCTTTGAAATACCTATACAAACTTGTTCCTACATAGTAACTTGCATCTTTGAATGAGAATGTGCTTGCTTACAGCAACGTGCTATATGTTCTGAATGCCCGAATTGGGAATCTGCGTTAAACTTTGTTAGGAATTATGTTATCCTTACTAGCTGGAAGTAAGGGAGATGGGGCATGAAGTTATTTCTAGAGGTTGGACTCATACAACGTTTAGCTCCGTTCTGGGCATCTTTGAAATACCTATACAAACTTGTTCCTACATAGTAACTTGCAACTTTGAATGAGAATGTGCTTGCTTACAGCAACGTGCTATATGTTCTGAATGCCCGAATTGGGAATCTGTGTCAAAACTTTGTTAGAAATTATGTGATCTCTACTAGATGGAAGTAAGGGAGATGGGGCATGAAGTTATTTCTGGGAGTTGGAGACATACAACGTTAAGCTCAGTTCTGGGCATCTTTGAAATACCTATAGAAACTTGTTCCTACATAGTAACTTGCAACTTTGAATGAGAATGTGCTTGCTTACAGCAACGTGCTACATGTTCTGAATGCCCGAAAAGGGAATCTGTGTCAAAACTTTGTTAGGAATTTTGTGATCCTTACTAGCTGGAAGTATGGGAGATGGGGCATGAAGTTATTTCTAGAGGTTGGACACATACCAAGTTTAGCTCAGTTCTGGACATCTTTGAAATACCTATACAAACTTGTTCCTACATAGTAACTTGCAACTTTGAATGAGAATGTGCTTGCTTACAGCAACGTGCTATATGTTCTGAATGCCCGAATTGGGAATCTGTGTCAAAACTTTGTTAGGAATTATGTGATCCTTACTAGCTGGAAGTAAGGGTGATGGGGCATGAAGTTATTTCTAGAAGTTGGAGACAAACCAAGTTTAGCTCATTTCTGGGCATCTTTGAAATACCTTTACAAACTTGTTCCTACATTGTAACTTGCAACTTTGAATGAGAATGTGCTTGCTTACAGCAACGTGCTATATGTTCTGAATGCCCGAATTGGAAATCTGTGTCAAAACTTTGTTAGGAATTATGTGATCCTTACTAGATGGAAGTAAGGGAGATGGGGCATGAAGTTATTTCTAGGAGTTGGGGACATACAACGTTTAGCTCAGTTCTGGGCATCTTTGAAATACCTATACAAACTTGTTCCTACATAGTAACATGCAACTTTGAATTGAATGTGCTTGCTTACAGCAACGTGCTACATGTTCTGAATGCCCGAATTGGGAATCTGTGTCAAAACTTTGTTAGGAATTATGTGATCCTTACTAGCTGGAAGTAAGGGAGATGGGGCATGAAGTTATTTCTAGGAGTTTGAGACATACAACGTTTAGCTCAGTTCTGGGCATCTTTGAAATACCTATACAAACTTGTTCCTACATAGTAATTTGCAACTTTGAATGAGAATGTGCTTGCTTACAGCAACTTGCTATATGTTCTGAATGCCCGAATTGGGAATCTGTGTCAAAATTTGTTAGGAATTATGTGATCCTTACTAGCTGGAAGTAAGGGAGTTGGGGCATGAAGTTATTTCTAGGAGTTGGAGACATACCAAGTTTAGCTCTGTTCTGGGCATCTTTGAAAGTCCTATTCAAACTTGTTCCTACATAGTAACTTGCAACTGTGAATGAGAATGTGCTTGCTTACAGCAACGTGCTATAAGTTCTGAATACCCGAATTCGGAATCGGTGTTAAACTTTGTTAGGAATTATGTGATCCTTACTAGCTGGAAGTAAGGTAGTTGGGCCATGAAGATATTTCTAGGAGTTGGAGACATACCAAGTTTAGCTCAGTTCTGGGCATCTTTGAAATACCTATACAAACTTGTTCCTACATAGTAACTTGCAATTTTGAATGAGAATGTGCTTGCTTACAGCAACGTGCTATATGTTCTGAATGCCCCAATAGGGAATCTGTGTCAAAACTTTGTTAGGAATTATGTGATCCTTACTAGCTGGAAGTAAGGGAGATGGGGCATGAAGTTATTTCTAGAGGTTGGAGACATACAACGTTTAGCTCAGTTATGGGCATCTTTGAAATACCTATACAAACTTGTTCCTAAATAGTAACTTGCAACTTTGAATGAGAATGTGCTTGCTTAAAGCAACGTGCTATATGTTCTGAATGCCCGAATTGGGAATCTGTGTCAAAACATTGTTAGGAATTATGTGATCCTTACTAGCAGGAACTAAGGAAGATGGGGCATGAAGATATTTCTAGGAGTTGGAGACATACAACGTTTAGCTAAGTTCTGGGCATCTTTGAAATACCTATACAAACTTGTTCCTACGTAGTAACTTGCAACTTTGAATGAGAATGTGCTTGCTTACAGCAACGTGCTATATGTTCTGAATGCCCGAATTGGGAATCTGTGTCAAATCTTTGTTAGGAATTATGTGATCCTTACTAGCTGGAAGTAAGGGAGTTGGAGCATGAAGGTATTTCCAGGAGCTGGACACATACCAAGTTTAGCACAGTTCTGGGCATCTTTGAAATACCTATACAAACTTTTTCCTACATAGTAACTTGCAACTTTGACTGAGAATGTGCTTGCTTACAGAAACGTGCTATATGTTCTGAATGCCCGAATTGGGAATCTGTGTCAAAACTTTGTTAGGAATTATGTGATCCTTACTCGCTGGAAGTAAGGGAGATGGGGCATGAAGTTATTTCTAGGAGTTGGAGACATACAACCTTTAGCTCAGTTCTGGGCATCTTTGAAATACCTATACAAACTTGTTCCTACATAGTAACTTGCAACTTTGAATGAGAATGTGCTTGCTTACAGCAACGTGCTATATGTTCTGAATGCCCGAATTGGGAATCTGTGTCAAAACTTTGTTAGGAATTATGTGATCCTTACTAGCTGGAAGTAAGTGAGATGGGGCATGAAGTTATTTCTAGGAGTTGGAGACATACAACGTTTAGCTCAGTTCTGGGCATCTTTGAAATACCTATACAAACTTGTTCCTACATAGTAACTTGCAACGTTGAATGACAATGTGCCTGCTTACAGCAACGTGCTATAAGTTTCAAATGCCCGAATTGGGAATCTGTGTCAAAACTTTGTTAGGAATTAAGTGATCCTTACTAGCTGGAAGCAAGGGAGTTGGGGCATGAAGTTATTTCTAGATGTTGGACACATACCAAGTTTAGCTCAGTTCTGGGCATCTTTGAAAACCTATACAAACTTGTTCCTACATAGTAACTTGCAACTTTGAATGAGAATGTGCTTGCTTACAGCAACGTGCTATATGTTCTGAATGCCCGAATTGGGAATCTGTGTCAAAACTTTGTTAGAAATTATGTGATCCTTACTAGATGGAAGTAAGGGAGATGGGGCATGAAGTTATTTCTAGGAGTTGGAGACATACAGCATTTAGCTCAGTTCTGGGCATCTTTGAAATACCTATACAAACTTGTTCCTACATAGTAACTTGCAACTTTGAATTGAATGTGCTTACTTACAGCAACGTGCTACATGTTCTGAATGCCCGAATTGGGAATCTGTGTCAAAACTTTGTTAGGAATTATGTGATCCTTACTAGCTGGAAGTAAGGGAGATGGCGCATGAAGTTATTTCTAGGAGTTGGAGACATACCAAGTTTAGCTCAGTCTGAGCATCTTTGAAATACCTATACAAACTTGTTCCTACATAGTAACTTGCAACTTTGAATGAGAATGTTCTTGCTTACATCAACGTGCTAAATGTTCTGAATGCCCGAATTGGGAATCTGTGTCAAAACTTTGTTAGAAATTATGTGATCCTTACTAGCTGGATGTAAGGGAGATTGGGCATGAAGTTATTTCTAGGAGTTGGAGACACACAACGTTTAGCTAAGTTCTGGGCATCTTTGAAATACCTATACAAACATGTTCCTACGTAGTAACTTGCAACTTTGAATGAGAATGTGCTTGCTTACAGCAACGTGCTATATGTTCTGAATGCCCGAATTGGGAATCTGTGTCAAATCTTTGTTAGGAATTATGTGATCCTTACTAGCTGGAAGTAAGGGAGTTGGGGCATGAAGTTATTTCTAGGAGTTGGAGACATACCAAGTTTAGCTCAGTTCTGGGCATCTTTGAAAGTCCTATTCAAACTTGTTCCTACATAGTAACTTGCAACTGTGAATGAGAATGTGCTTGCTTACAGCAACGTGCTATATGTTCTGAATACCCGAATTCGGAATCTGTGTCAAAACTTTGTTAGGAATTATGTGATCCTTACTAGCTGGAAGTAAGGTAGTTGGGCCATGAAGTTATTTCTAGGAGTTGGAGACATACCAAGTTTAGCTCAGTTCTGGGCATCTTTGAAATACCTATACAAACTTGTTCCTACATAGTAACTTGCAATTTTCAATGAGAATGTGCTTGCTTACAGCAACGTGCTATATGTTCTGAATGCCCGAATAGGGAATCTGTGTCAAAACTTTGTTAGGAATTATGTGATACTTACTAGCTGGAAGTAAGGGAGATGGGGCATGAAGTTATTTCTAGAGGTTGGAGACATACAACGTTTAGCTCAGTTATGGGCATCTTTGAAATACCTATACAAACTTGTTCCTAAATAGTAACTTGAAACTTTGAATGAGAATGTGCTTGCTTAAAGCAACGTGCTATATGTTCTGAATGCCCGAATTGGGAATCTGTGTCAAAACTTTGTTAGGAATTATGTGATCCTTACTAGATGGAAGTAAGGGAGATGTGGCATGAAGTTATTTCTAGGAGTTGGAGACATACCAAGTTTAGCTCAGTTCTGGGCATCTTTGAAATACCTATACAAAATTGTTCCTACATAGTAACTTGCAACTTTGAATGAGAATGTGCTTGCTTACAGCAACGTGCTATATGTTCTGAATGCCCGAATTGGGAATCTGTGTCAAAACATTGTTAGGAATTATGTGATCCTTACTAGCAGGAACTAAGGAAGATGGGGCATGAAGATATTTCTAGGAGTTGGAGACATACAACGTTTAGCTAAGTTCTGGGCATCTTTGAAATACCTATACAAACTTGTTCCTACGTAGTAACTTGCAACTTTGAATGAGAATGTGCTTGCTTACAGCAACGTGCTATATGTTCTGAATGCCCGAATTGGGAATCTGTGTCAAATCTTTGTTAGGAATTATGTGATCCTTACTAGCTGGAAGTAAGGGAGTTGGAGCATGAAGGTATTTCCAGGAGTTGGACACATACCAAGTTTAGCACAGTTCTGGGCATCTTTGAAATACCTATACAAACTTTTTCCTACATAGTAACTTGCAACTTTGACTGAGAATGTGCTTGCTTACAGAAACGTGCTATATGTTCTGAATGCCCGAATTGGGAATCTGTGTCAAAACTTTGTTAGGAATTATGTGATACTTACTAGCTGGAAGTAAGGGAGTGGGGCATGAAGTTATTTCTAGAGGTTGGACACATACCAAGTTTAGCTCAGTTCTGGGCATCTTTGAAATACCTATAGAAACTTGTTCCTACGTAGTAACTTGCAACTTTGAATGAGAATGTGCTTGCTTACAGCAACGTGCTATATGTTCTGAATGCCCGAATTGGGAATCTGTGTCAAAACTTTGTTAGGAATTATGTGATCCTTACTAGCTGGAAGTAAGGGTGATGGGGCATGATGTTATTCCTAGGAGTTGGAGACATACAACGTTTAGCTCAGTTCTGGGCTTCTTTGAAATACCTTTACAAACTTTTTCCTACATAGTAACTTGCAACTTTGAATGAGAATGTGCTTGCTTACAGCAACGTGCTATATGTTCTGAATGCCCGAATTGGGAATCTGTGTTAAAACTTTGTTAGAAATTATGTGATCCTTACCAGCTGGAAGTAAGTGTGATGGGGCATGAAGTTTTTTCTAGGAGTTGGAGACATACCAAGTTTAGCTCAGTTCTGGGCATCTTTGAAATACCTATACAATCTTGCTCCTACATAGTAACATGCAACTTTGAATGAGAATGTGCTTGCTTACAGCAACGTGCTACATGCTCTGAATGCCCGAATTGGGAATCTGTGTCAAAACTTTGTTAGGAATTATGTGATCCTTACTAGCTGGAAGTAAGGGAGATGGGGCATGAAGTTATTTCTAGGAGTTGGAGACATACCAAGCTTAGCTCAGTTCTGGGCATCTTTGAAATACCTATACAAACTTGTTCCTACATAATAACTTGCAACTTTGAATGAGAATGTGCTTGCTTACAGCAACGTGCTATATGTTCTGAATGCTCGAATTGGGAATCTGTGTCAAAACTTTGTTAGAAGTTATGTGATCTTTACTAGATGGAAGTAAGGGAGATGGGGCATGAAGTTATTTCTAGGAGTTGGAGACATACAACGTTTAGCTCAGTTCTGGGCATCTTTGAAATACCTATACAAACTTGTTCCTACATACTAACTTGCCACTTGGAAGGAGAATGTGCTTGCTTACAGCAACGTGCTATATGTTCTGAATGCCCGAATTGGGAATCTGTGTCAAAACTTTGTTAGGAATTATGTGATCCTTACTAGCTGGAAGTAAGTGAGATGGGGCATGAAGTTATTTCTAGGAGTTGGACACATACCAAGTTTAGCTCAGTTCTGTGCATCTTTGAAATACCTATAAGCCTGTTCCTACATAGTAACATGCAACTTTGAATGAGAATGTGCTTGCTTACAGCAACGTGCTATATGTTCTGAATGCCCGAATTGGGAATCTGTGCCAAAACTTTGTTAGGAATTATGTGATCCTTACTAGCTGGAAGTAAGGGAGATGGGGCATGAAGTTATTACTAGGAGTTGGAGACATACCAAGATTAGCTCAATTCTGGGCATCTTTGAAATACCTATACAAACTTGTTCCTACATAGTAACTTGCAACTTTGAACGAGAATGTGCTTGCTTACAGCAACGTGCTATATGTTCTGAATGCCCGAATTGGGAATCTGTCAAAACTTTGTTAGGAAATATGTGATCCTTACTAGCTGGAAGTAAGTGTTATTGGGCATGAAGTCATTTCTAGGAGTTGGAGACATACCAAGCTTAGCTCAGTTCTGGGCATCTTTGAAATACCTTTACAAACTTGTTCCTACATAGTAACTTGCAACTTTGAATGAGAATGTGCTTGCTTACAGCAACGTGCTACATGTTCTGAATGCCTGAATTGGGAATCTGTGTCAAAACTTTGTTAGGAATTATGTGATCCTTACAAGCTGGAAGTAAGGGAGTTGGGGCATGAAGTTAGTTCCTGGAGCTGGAGACATACAACGTTTAGCTCAGTTCTGGGCATCTTTGAAATACCTATACAAACTTGTTCCTACATAGTAACTTGCAACTTTGAATGAGAATGTGCTTGCTTACAGCAACGTGCTATATGTTCTGAATGCCCGAAGTGGGAATCTGTGTCAAAACTTTGTTAGGAATTATGTGATCCTTACTAGCTGGAAGTAAGGGAGATGGGGCATGAAGTTATTTCTAGGAGTTGGAGACATACCAAGTTTAGCTCAGTTCTGGGCATCTTTGAAATACCTATACAAACTTGTTCCTACATAGTAACTTGCAACTTTGAATGAGAATGTGCTTGCTTACAGCAACGTGCTATATGTTCTGAATGCCCGAAGTGGGAATCTGTGTCAAAACTTTGTTAGGAATTATGTGATCCTTACTAGATGGAAGTAATGGAGATCGGGCATGAAGTTATTTCTAGAGGTTGGACACATACAACGTTTAGCTCAGTTTTGGGCATCTTTGAAATACCTATACAAACTTGTTCCTACATAGTAACTTGCAACTTTGAATGAGAATGTGCTTGCTTACAGCATTGTGCTATATGTTCTGAATGCCCGAATTGGGAATCTGTGTCAAAACTTTGTTAGGAATTATGTGAACCTTACTAGATGGAAGTAAGGGAGAAGGGGCATGAAGTTATTTCTAGGAGTTGGAGACATACCAAGTTTAGCTCAGTTCTGGGCATCTTTGAAATACCTATACAAACTTGATCCTACATAGTAACTTGCAACTTTGAATGAGAATGTGCTTGTTTACAGCAACGTGCTATATGTTCTGAATGCCCGAATTGGGAATCTGTGTCAAATCTTTGTTAGGAATTATGTGATCCTTACAAGCTGGAAGTAAGGGAGTTGGGGCATGAAGTTATTTCTAGGAGCTGGAGACATACAATGTTTAGCTCAGTTCTGGGCATCTTTGAAATACCTATACAAACTTGTGCCTACATAGTAACTTGCAACTTTGAATGAGAATGTGCTTGCTTACAGCAACGTGCTATATGTTCTGAATGCCCGAATTGGGAATCTGTGTCAAATCTTTGTTAGGAATTATGTGATCCTTAAAAGCTGGAAGTAAGGGAGTTTGGGCATGAAGTTATTTCCTGGAGCTGGAGACATACAACGTTTAGCTCAGTTCTGGGCATCTTTGAAATACCTATACAAACTTGATCCTACATAGTAACTTGCAACTTTGAATGAGAATGTGCTTGCTTACAGCAACGTGCTATATGTTCTGAATGCCCGAATTGGGAATCTGTGTCAAATCTTTGTTAGGAATTATGTGATCCTTACAAGCTAGAAGTAAGGGAGTTGGGGCATGAAGTTATTTCTAGGAGCTGGAGACATACAACGTTTAGCTCAGTTCTGGGCATCTTTGAAGTACCTATACAAACTTGTTCCTACATAGTAACTTGCAACTTTGAATGAGAATGTGCTTGCTTACAGCAACGTGCTATATGTTCTGAATGCCCGAAGTGGGAATCTGTGTCAAAACATTGTTAGGAATTATGTGATCCTTACTAGCTGGAAGTAAGGGAGATGGGGCATGAAGTTATTTCTAGGAGTTGGAGACATACCAAGTTTAGCTCAGTTCTGGGCATCTTTGAAATACCTATACAAACTTGTTCCTACATAGTAACTTGCAACTTTGAATGAGAATGTGCTTGCTTACAGCAACGTGCTATATGTTCTGAATGCCCTATGTGGGAATCTGTGTCAGAACTTTGTTAGGAATTATGTGATCCTTACTAGCTGGAAGTAAGGGAGATGGGGCATGAAGTTATTTCTAGGAGTTGGAGACATACCAAGTTTTGCTCAGTTCTGGGCATCTTTGAAATACCTATACAAACTTGTTCCTACATAGTAACTTGCAACGTTGAATGAGAATGTGCTTGCTTACAGCAACGTGCTATATGTTCTGAATGCCCGAATTGGGAATCTGTGTCAAAACTTTGTTAGGAATGATGGTATCCTTAGTAGCTGGAAGTAAGGGAGATGGGGCATGAAGTTATTTCTAGGAGTTGGAGACATACCAAGTTTAGCTCAGTTCTGGGCATCTTTGAAATACATATACAAACTTGTTCCTACATAGTAACTTGCATCTTTGAATGAGAATGTGCTTGCTTACAGCAACGTGCTATATGTTCTGAATGCCCGAATTGTTAATCTGTGTCAAATCTTTGTTAGGAAATATGTGATCCTTACAAGCTGGAAGTAAGGGAGTTGGGGCATGAAGTTATTTCTAGGAGCTGGAGACATACAACGTTTAGCTCAGTTCTGGGCATCTTTTAAATACCTATACAAACTTGTTCCTACATAGTAACTTGCAACTTTGAATGAAAATGTGTTTGCTCACAGCAACGTGCTATATGTTCTGAATGCTCGAAGTGGGAATCTGTGTCAAAACTTTGTTAGGAATTATGTGATCCTTACTAGCTGGAAGTAAGGGAGATGGGGCATGAAGTTATTTCATGGAGTTGCAGACATACCAAGTTTAGCTCAGTTCTGGGCATCTTTGAAATACCTATACAAACTTGTTCCTACATAGTAACTTGCAACTTTGAATGAAAATGTGCTTGCTTACAGCAACGTGCTATATGTTCTGAATGCCCGAAGTGGGAATCAGTGTCAAAACTTTGTTAGGAATTATGTGATCCTTACTAGCTGGAAGTAAGGGAGATGGGGCATGAAGTTATTTCTAGGAGTTGGAGACATACCAAGTTTAGCTCAGTTCTGGGCATCTTTGAAATACCTATACAAACTTGTTCCTACATAGTAACTTGCAACTATAAATGAGAATGTGCTTGCTTACGGCAATGTGCTATATGTTCTGAATGCCCGAATTGGGAATCTGTGTCAAAACTTGTTAGGAATTATGTGATCCTTACTAGCTGGAAGTAAGGGAGATGGGGCATGAAGTTATGTCTAGGAGTTGGAGACATACCAAGTTTAGCTCAGTTCTGGGTATCTTTGAAATACCTATACAAACTTGTTCCTACATAGTAACTTGCAACTGTGAATGAGAATGTGCTTGCTTACAGCAACGTGCTATATGTTCTGAATGCCCGAATTGGGAATCTGTGTCAAAACTTTGTTAGGAATTATGTGATCCTTACTAGCTGGAAGTAAGGGAGATGGGGCATGAAGTTACTTCTAGGAGTTGGAGACATACAAAGTTTAGCTCAGTTCTGGGCATCTTTGAAATACCTATACAAACTTGTTCCTACATAGTAACTTGCAACTTTGAATGAGAATGTGATTGCTTACAGCAACGTGCTATATGTTGTGAATTCCCGAATTGGGAATCTGAGTCAAAACTTTGTTAGGAATTATGTGATCCTTACTAGCTGGAAGTAAGGGTGATGGGGCATGAAGTTATTTCTAGGAGTTGGAGACAAACCAAGTTTAGCTCAGTTCTGGTCATCTTTGAAATACCTATACAAACTTGTTCCTACATAGTAACTTGCCACTTTGAATAAGAATGTGCTTGCTTACAGCAACGTGTTATATGTTCTGAATGCCCGAATTGGGAATCTGTGTCAAAACTTTGTTAGGAATTATGTGATCCTTACTAGCTGGAAGTAAGGGAGTTGGGGCATGAAGTTATTTCTAGGAGTTGGACACATACCAAGTTTAGCTCAGTTCTGGGCATCTTTGAAATACCTATACAAACTTGTTCCTACATAGTAACTTGCAACTTTGAATGAGAATGTGCTTGCTTACAGCAACATGCTATATGTTCTGAATGCCCGAATTGGGAATCTGTGTCAAAACTTTGTTAGGAATTATGTGATCCTTACTAGCTGGAAGTAAGGGAGATGGGACATGAAGTTATTTCTAGGAGTTGGACACATACCAAGTTTAGCTCAGTTCTGGGCATCTTTGAAGTACCTATACAAACTTGTTCCTACATTGTAACTTGCAACTTTGAATGAGAATGTGCTTGCTTACAGCAACGTGCTATATGTTCTGAATGCCCGAATTGGAAATCTGTGTCAAAACTTTGTTAGGAATTATGTGATCCTTACTAGATGGAAGTAAGGGAGATGGGGCATGAAGTTATTTCTAGGAGTTGGGGACATACAACGTTTAGCTCAGTTCTGGGCATCTTTGAAATACCTATACAAACTTGTTCCTACATAGTAACATGCAACTTTGAATTGAATGTGATTGCTTACAGCAACGTGCTACATGTTCTGAATGCCCGAATTGGGAATCTGTGTCAAAACTTTGTTAGGAATTATGTGATCCTTACTAGCTGGAAGTAAGGGAGATGGGGCATGAAGTTATTTCTAGGAGTTTGAGACATACAACGTTTAGCTCAGTTCTGGGCATCTTTGAAATACCTATACAAACTTGTTCCTACATAGTAATTTGCAACTTTGAATGAGAATGTGCTTGCTTACAGCAACTTGCTATATGTTCTGAATGCCCGAATTGGGAATCTGTGTCAAAACTTTGTTAGGAATTATGTGATCCTTACTAGCTGGAAGTAAGGCAGTTGGGGCATGAAGTTATTTCTAGGAGTTGGAGACATACCAAGTTTAGCTCAGTTCTGGGCATCTTTGAAAGTCCTATTCAAACTTGTTCCTACATAGTAACTTGCAACTGTGAATGAGAATGTGCTTGCTTACAGCAACGTGCTATATGTTCTGAATACCCGAATTCGGAATCTGTGTCAAAACTTTGTTAGGAATTATGTGATCCTTACTAGCTGGAAGTAAGGTAGTTGGGCCATGAAGTTATTTCTAGGAGTTGGAGACATACCAAGTTTAGCTCAGTTCTGGGCATCTTTGAAATACCTATACAAACTTGTTCCTACATAGTAACTTGCAATTTTGAATGAGAATGTGCTTGCTTACAGCAACGTGCTATATGTTCTGAATGCCCGAATTGGGAATCTGTGTCAAAACTTTGTTAGGAATTATGTGATCCTTACTAGCTGGAAGTAAGGGAGATGGGGCATGAAGTTATTTCTAGGAGTTGGAGACATACCAAGTTTAGCTCAGTTCTGGGCATCTTTGAAATACCTATAGAAAATTGTTCCTACATAGTAACTTGCAACTTTGAATGAGAATGTGCTTGCATACAGCAACGTGCTATATGTTCTGAATGCCCGAATTGGGAATCTGTGTCAAAACATTGTTAGGAATTATGTGATCCTTACTAGCTGGAACTAAGGAAGATGGGGCATGAAGATATTTCTAGGAGTTGGAGACACACATCGTTTAGCTAAGTTCTGGGCATCTTTGAAATACCTATACAAACTTGTTCCTACGTAGTAACTTGCAACTTTGAATGAGAATGTGCTTGCTTACAGCAACGTGCTATATGTTCTGAATGCCCGAATTGGGAATCTGTGTCAAATCTTTGTTAGGAATTATGTGATCCTTACTAGCTGGAAGTAAGGGAGATGGGGCATGAAGTTATTTCTAGGAGTTGGAGACATACCAAGTTTAGCTCAGTTCTGGGCATCTTTGAAAGTCCTATTCAAACTTGTTCCTACATAGTAACTTGCAACTTTGACTGAGAATGTGCTTGCTTACAGCAACGTGCTATATGTTCTGAATGCCCGAATGGGGAATCTCTGTCAAAACATTGTTAATAATTATGTGATCCTTACTAGCTGGAAGTAAGGGAGATGGGGCATGAAGTTATGTCTAGGAGTTGGAGACATACCAAGTTTAGCTCACTTCTGGGCATCTTTGAAATACCTATACAAACTTGTTCCTACATAGTAACTTGCAACTTTGAATGAGAATGTGCTTGCTTACAGCAACGTGCTATATGTTCTGAATGCCCGAATTGGGAATCTGTGTCAAAACTTTGTTAGGAATTATGTGATCCTTACTAGCTGGAAGTAAGGGAGATGGGGCATGAAGTTATTTCTAGGAGTTGGAGACATACAACGTTTAGCTCAGTTCTGGGCATCTTTGAAATACCTATACAAACTTGTCCCTACATAGCAACTTGCAACTTTGAATGAGAATGTGCTTGCTTACAGCAACGTGCTATATGTTCTGAATGCCCGAATTGGGAATCTGTGTCAAAAATTTGTTAGGAATTATGTGATCCTTACTAGCCGGAAGTAAGGGAGATGAGGCATGAAGTTATTTCTAGAAGTTGGAGACATACTAAGTTTAGCTCATTTCTGGGCATTTTTGAAATACCTATACAAACTTGTTCCTACATAGTAACTTGCAACTTTGAATGAGAATGTGCTTGCTTACAGCAACGTGCTATATGTTCTGAATGCCAGAATTGGGAATCTGTGTGAAAACTTTGTTAGGAATTATGTGATTCTTACTAGGTGGAAGTAATGGAGTTGGGGCATGAAGTTATTTCTAGAGGTTGGAAACATACCAAGTTTAGCTCAGTTCTGGGCATCTTTGAAAGTCCTATTCAAACTTGTTCCAACATAGTAACTTGCAACTGTGAATGAGAAAGTGCTTGCTTACAGCAACGTGCATTATGTTCTGAATGCCCGAATTGGGAATCTGTGTCGAAACTTTGTTAGGAATTATGTGATCCTTACTAGCTGGAAGTAAGGGAGATGGGGCATGAAGTTATTTCTAGGAGTTGGAGACATACAACGTTTAGCTCAGTTCTGGGCATCTTTGAAATACCTATACAAACTTGTTCCTACATAGTAATTTGCAACTTTGAATGAGAATGTGCTTGCTTACAGCAACTTGCTATATGTTCTGAATGCCCGAATTGGGAATCTGTGTCAAAACTTTGTTAGGAATTATGTGATCCTTACTAGCTGGAAGTAAGGGAGTTGGGGCATGAAGTTATTACTAGGAGTTGGAGACATACCAAGTTTAGCTCAGTTCTGGGCATCTTTGAAAGTCCTATTCAAACTTGTTCCTACATAGTAACTTGCAACTGTGAATGAGAATGTGCTTGCTTACAGCAACGTGCTATATGTTCTGAATACCCGAATTCGGAATCTGTGTCAAAACTTTGTTAGGAATTATGTGATCCTTACTAGCTGGAAGTAAGGTAGTTGGGCCATGAAGTTATTTCTAGGAGTTGGAGACATACCAAGTTTAGCTCAGTTCTTGGCATCTTTGAAATACCTATACAAACTTGTTCCTACATAGTAACTTGCAATTTTGAATGAGAATGTGCTTGCTTACAGCAACGTGCTATATGTTCTGAATGCCCGAATAGGGAATCTGTGTCAAAACTTTGTTAGGAATTATGAGATCCTTACTAGCTGGAAGTAAGGGAGATGGGGCATGAAGTTATTTCTAGAGGTTGGAGACATACAACGTTTAGCTCAGTTATGGGCATCTTTGAAATACCTATACAAACTTGTTCCTAAATAGTAACTTGCAACTTTGAATGAGAATGTGCTTGCTTAAAGCAACGTGCTATATGTTCTGAATGCCCGAATGGGGAATCTGTGTCAAAACTTTGTTAGGAATTATGTGATCCTTACTAGCTGGAAGTAAGTGAGATGGGGCATGAAGTTATGTCTAGGAGTTGGAGACATACCAAGTTTAGCTCAATTCTGGGCATCTTTGAAATACCTATACAAACTTGTTCCTACATAGTAACTTGCAACTTTGAATGAGAATGTGCTTGCTTACAGCAACGTGCTATATGTTCTGAATGCCCGAATTGGGAATCTGTGTCAAAACTTTGTTATGAATTATGTGATCCTTACTAGATGGAAGTAAGGGAGATGGGGCATGAAGTTATTTCTTGGAGTTGGAGACATACAACGTTTAGCTCAGTTCTGGGCATCTTTGAAATACCTATACAAACTTGTTCCTACATAGTAACTTGCAACATTGAATGAGAATGTGCTTGCTTACAGCAACGTGCTATATGTTCTGAATGCCCGAATTGGGAATCTGTGTCAAAACTTTGTTAGGAATTATGTGATCCTTACTAGCTGGAAGTAAGGGTGATGGGGCATGAAGTTATTTCTAGAAGTTGGAGACAAACCAAGTTTAGCTCAGTTCTGGGCATCTTTGAAATACCTATACAAACTTGTTCCTACATAGTAACTTGCAACATTGAATAAGAATGTGCTTGCTTACAGCAACGTGCTATATGTTCTGAATGCCCGAATTGGGAATCTGTGTCAAAACTTTGTTAGGAATTATGTGATCCTTACTAGCTGGAAGTAAGGGTGATGGGGCATGAAGTTATTTCTAGAAGTTGGAGACAAACCAAGTTTAGCTCAGTTCTGGGCATCTTTGAAATACCTTTACAAACTTGTTCCTACATTGTAACTTGCATCTTTGAATGAGAATGTGCTTGCTTACAGCAACGTGCTATATGTTCTGAATGTCCGAATTGGAAATCTGTGTCAAAACTTTGTTAGGAATTGTGTGATCCTTACTAGATGGAAGTAAGGGAGATGGGGCATGAAGTTATTTCTAGGAGTAGGGGACATACAACGTTTAGCTCAGTTCTGGGCATCTTTGAAATACCTATACAAACTTGTTCCTACACAGTAACATGCAACTTTGAATTGAATGTGCTTGCTTACAGCAACGTGCTATATGTTCTGAATGCCCGAATTGGGAAATTGTGTCAAAACTTTGTTAGGAATTATGTGATCCTAACTAGCTGGAAGTAAGGGAGATGGGGCATGAAGTTATTTCTCGGAGTTGAACACATACCAAGTTTAGCTCAGTTCTGGGCATCTTTGAAATACCTATACAAACTTGTTCCTACATAGTAACTATCAACTTTGAAATAGAATGTGCTTGCTTACAGCAACGTGCTATATATTCTGAATACCCGAATTGGGAATCTGTGTCAAAACTTTGTTAGGAATTATGTGATCCTTCCTAGCTGGAAGTAAGGGAGATGGGGCATGAAGTTATTTCTAGGAGTTGGACACATACAAAGTTTAGCTCAGTTCTGGGCATCTTTGAAATACCTATACAAACTTGTTCCTACATAGTAACTTGCAACGTTGAATGACAATGTGCTTGCTTACAGCAACGTGCTATAAGTTTCAAATGCCCGAATTGGGAATCTGTGTCAAAACTTTGTTAGGAATTATGTGATCCTTACTAGCTGGAAGTAAGGGAGTTAGGGCATGAAGTTATTTCTAGAGGTTGGACACATACCAAGTTTAGCTCAGTTCTGGGCATCTTTGAAATACCTATACAAACTTGTTCCTACATAGTAACTTGCAACTTTGAATGAGAATGTGCTTGCTTACAGCAACGTGCTATATGTTCTGAATGCCCGAATTGGGAATCTGTGTCAAAACTTTGTTAGAAATTATGTGATCCTTACTAGCTGGATGTAAGGGAGATTGGGCATGAAGTTTTTTCTAGGAGTTGGAAACATACAACATTTAGCTCAGTTCTGGGCATCTTTGAAATACCTATACAAACTGGTTCCTACATATTAACTTGCAACTTTGAATGAGAATGTGCTTGCTTACAGCAACTTGCTATATGTTCTGAATACCCGAATTGGGAATCTGTGTCAAAACTTTGTTAGGAATTATGTGATCCTTACTAGCTGGAAGTAAGGGAGTTGGGGCATGAAGTTATTTCCAGGAGTTGGAGACATACAACGTTTAGCTCAGTTCTGGGCATCTTTGAAATACCTATACAAACTTGTTCCTACATAGTAACTTGCAACTTTGAATGAGAATGTGCTTGCTTACAGCAACGTGCTATATGTTCTGAATGCCCGAATTGGGAATCTGTGTCAATCTTTGTTAGAAATTATGTGATCCTTACTAGCTGGAAGTAAGGGAGATGGGGCATGAAGTTATTTCTAGGAGTTGGAGACATACAACGTTTAGCTCAGTTCTGGGCATCTTTGAAATACCTACACAAACTTGTTCCTACATAGTAACTTGCAACTTTGAATGAGAATGTGCTTGTTTACAGCAACTTGCTATATGTTCTGAATGCCCGAATTGGGAATCTGTGTCAAAACTTTGTTAGTAATTATGTGAACCTTGCTAGCTGGAAGTAAGTGAGTTGGGGCATGAAGTTATTTCTAGAGGTTGGACACATACCAAGTTTAGCTCAGTTCTGGGCATCTTTGAAATACCTATACAAACTTGTTCCTACATAGTAACTTGCAACTTTGAATGAGAATGTGCTTGCTTACAGCAACGTGCTATATGTTCTGAATGCCCGAATTGGGTATCTGTGTCAAAACTTTATTAGGAATTATGTGATCCTTACTAGCTGGAAGTAAGGGAGATGGGGCATGAAGTTATTTCTAGGACTTGGAGACATACAACGTTTAGCTCAGTTCTGGGCATCTTTGAAATACCTATACAAACTTGTTCCTACATAGTAACTTGCAACTTTGAATGAGAATATGCTTGCTTACAGCAACTTGCTATATGTTCTGAATGCCCGAATTGGGAATCTGTGTCAAAACTTTGTTAGGAATTATGTGATACTTACTAGATGGAAGTAAGGGAGTGGGGCATGAAGTTATTTCTAGAGGTTGGACACATACCAAATTTAGCTCAGTTCTGGGCATCTTTGAAATACCTATACAAACTTGTTCCTACATAGTAACTTGCAACTTTGAATGAGAATGTGCTTGCTTACAGCAACTTGCTATATGTTCTGAATGCCCGAATTGGGAATCTGTGTCAAAACTTTGTTAGTAATTATGTGAACCTTACTAGCTGGAAGTAAGTGAGTTGGGGCATGAAGTTCTTTCTAGAGGTTGGACACATACCAAGTTTAGCTCAGTTCTGGGCATCTTTGAAATACCTATACAAACTTGTTCCTACATAGTAACTTGCAACTTTGAATGAGAATGTGCTTGCTTACAGCAACGTGCTATATGTTCTGAATGCCCGAATTGGGAATCTGTGTCAAAACTTTGTTAGGAACTATGTGATCCTTACTAGCTGTAAGTAAGGGAGATGGGGCATGAAGTTATTTCTAGGACTTGGAGACATACAACGTTTAGCTCAGTTCTGGGCATCTTTGAAATACCTATACAAACTTGTTCCTACATAGTAACTTGCAACTTTGAATGAGAATATGCTTGCTTACAGCAACTTGCTATATGTTCTGAATGCCCGAATTGGGAAATTGTGTCAAAACTTTGTTAGGAATTATGTGATACTTACTAGCTGGAAGTAAGAGAGTGGGGCATGAAGATATTTCTAGAGGTTGGACACATACCAAGTTTAGCTCAGTTCTGGGCATCATTGAAATACCTATAGAACTTGTTCCTACGTAGTAACTTGCAACTTTGAATGAGAATGTGCTTGCTTACAGCAACGTGCTATATGTTCTGAATGCCCGAATTGGGAATCTGTGTCAAAACTTTGTTAGGAATTATGTGATCCTTACTAGCTGGAAGTAAGGGTGATGGGGCATGAAGTTATTCCTAGGAGTTGGAGACATACAACGTTTAGCTCAGTTCTGGGCTTCTTTGAAATACCTTTACAAACTTTTTCCTACATAGTAACTTGCAACTTTGAATGAGAATGTGCTTGCTTACAGCAACGTGCTATATGTTCTGAATGCCCGAATTGGGAATCTGTGTTAAAACTTTGTTAGAAATTATGTGATCCTTACTAGCTGGAAGTAAGTGTGATGGGGCATGAAGTTATTTCTAGGAGTTGGAGACATACCAAGTTTAGCTCAGTTCTGGGCATCTTTGAAATACCTATACAATCTTGCTCCTACATAGTAACATGCAACTTTGAATGAGAATGTGCTTGCTTACAGCAACGTGCTACATGCTCTGAATGCCCGAATTGGGAATCTGTGTCAAAACTTTGTTAGGAATTATGTGATCCTTACTAGCTGGAAGTAAGGGAGATGGGGCATGAAGTTATTTCTAGGAGTTGGAGACATACAACGTTTAGCTCAGTTCTGGGCATCTTTGAAATACCTATACAAACTTGTTCCTACATACTAACTTGCCACTTGGAATGAGAATGTGCTTTCTTACAGCAACGTGCTATATGTTCTGAATGCCCGAATTGGGAATCTGTGTCAAAACTTTGTTAGGAATTATGTGATCCTTACTAGCTGGAAGTAAGTGAGATGGGGCATGAAGTTATTTCTAGGAGTTGGACACATACCAAGTTTAGCTCAGTTCTGTGCATCTTTGAAATACCTATACAAACTTGTTCCTACATAGTAACATGCAACTTTGAATGAGAATGTGCTTGCTTACAGCAACGTGCTATATGTTCTGAATGCCCGAATTGGGAATCTGTGCCAAAACTTTGTTAGGAATTATGTGATCCTTACTAGCTGGAAGTAAGGGAGATGGGGCATGAAGTTATTACTAGGAGTTGGAGACATACCAAGATTAGCTCAATTCTGGGCATCTTTGAAATACCTATACAAACTTGTTCCTACATAGTAACTTGCAACTTTAAATGAGAATGTGCTTGCTTACAGCAACGTGCTATATGTTCTGAATGCCCGAATTGGGAATCTGTCAAAACTTTGTTAGGAAATATGTGATCCTTACTAGCTGGAAGTAAGTGTGATTGGGCATGAAGTCATTTCTAGGAGTTGGAGACATACCAAGCTTAGCTCAGTTCTGGGCATCTTTGAAATACCTTTACAAACTTGTTCCTACATAGTAACTTGCAACTTTGAATGAGAATGTGCTTTCTTACAGCAACGTGCTATATGTTCTGAATGCCCGAATTGGGAATCTGTGTCAAAACTTTGTTAGAAATTATGTGATCCTTACTAGCTGGAAGTAAGGGAGTTGGGGAATGAAGTTATTTCTAGAGGTGGGACACATACCACGTTTAGCTCAGTTCTGGGCATCTTTGAAATACCTATACAAACTTGTTCCTACATAGTAACTTGCAACTTTGAATGAGAATGTGCTTGCTTACATCAACGTGCTATATGTTCTGAATGCCCGAATTGGGAATCTGTGTCAAAAATTTGTTAGGAATTATGTGATCCTTATTAGCTGGAAGTAAGTGAGATTGGGCATGAAGTTATTTCTAGGAGTTGGAGACATAACGTTTAGCTCAGTTCTGGGCATCTTTGAAATACCTATACAAACTTGTTCCTACATAGTATCTTGCAACTTTGAATGAGAATGTGCTTGCTTCCAACAACGTGCTATATGTTCTGAATGCCCGAATTGGGAATCTGTGTCAAAACTTTGTTAGGAATTATGTGATCCTTACTAGCTGGAAGTAAGTGAGATGGGGCATGAAGTTATTTCTAGGAGTTAGAGACATACAACGTTTAGCTCAGTTCTGTGCATCTTTGAAATACCTATACAAACTTGTTCCTACATAGTAACTTGCAACTTTGAATGAGAATGTGCTTGCTTACAGCAACGTGCTATATGTTCTGAATGCCCGAATTGGGAATCTGTGTCAAAACTTTGTTAGGAAAAATGTGATCCTTACTAGCTGGAAGTAAGGGAGTTGGGGCATTAAGTTATTTCTAGATGTGGGACACATATCAAGTTAGCTCAGTTCTGGGCATCTTTGAAATACCTATACAAACTTGTTGCTACATAGTAACTTGCAACTTTGAATGAGAATGTGCTTGCTTACAGCAACGTGCTATATGTTCTGAATGCCCGTATAGGGAATCTGTGTCAAATCTTTGTTAGGAATTATGTGATCCTTACTAGCTGGAAGTAAGGGAGTTGGGGCATGAAGTTATTTCTAGGAGTTGGAGACATACCAAGTTTAGCTCAGTTCTGGGCATCTTTGAAGGTCCTATTCAAACTTGTTCCTACATAGTAACTTGCAACTTTGACTGAGAATGTGCTTGCTTACAGCAACGTGCTATATGTTCTGAATGCCCGAATGGGGAATCTCTGTCAAAATTTTGTTAGGAATTATGTGATCCTTACTAGCTGGAAGTAAGGGAGATGGGGCATGAAGTTATGTCTAGGAGTTGGAGACATACCAAGTTTAGCTCAATTCTGGGCATCTTTGAAATACCTATACAAACTTGTTCCTACATAGTAACTTGCAACTTTGAATGAGAATGTGCTTGCTTACAGCAACGTGCTATATGTTCTGAATGCCCGAATTGGGAATCTGTGTCAAAACTTTGTTAGGAATTATGTGATCCTTACTAGATGGAAGTAAGGGAGATGGGGCATGAAGTTATTTCTAGGAGTTGGAGACATACAACGTTTAGCTCAGTTCTGGGCATCTTTGAAATACCTATACAAACTTGTTCCTACATAGTAACTTGCAACATTGAATGAGAATGTGCTTGCTTACAGCAACGTGCTATATGTTCTGAATGCCCGAATTGGGAATCTGTGTCAAAACTTTGTTAGGAATTATGTGATCCTTACTAGCTGGAAGTAAGGGAGATGGGGCATGAAGTTATTTCTAGGAGTTGGACACATACCAAGTTTAGCTCAGTTCTGTGCATCTTTGAAATACCTATACAAACTTGTTCCTACATGGTAACATGCAACTTTGAATGAGAATGTGCTTGCTTACAGCAACGTGCATTATGTTCTGAATGCCCGAATTGGGAATCTGTGCCAAAACTTTGTTAGGAATTATGTGATCCTTACTAGCTGGAAGTAAGGGAGATGGGGCATGAAGTTATTACTAGGAGTTGGAGACATACCAAGATTAGCTCAATTCTGGGCATCTTTGAAATACCTATACAAACTTGTTCCTACATAGTAACTTGCAACTTTAAATGAGAATGTGCTTGCTTACAGCAACGTGCTATATGTTCTGAATGCCCGAATTGGGAATCTGTCAAAACTTTGTTAGGAAATATGTGATCCTTACTAGCTGGAATTAAGTGTGATTGGGCATGAAGTCATTTTTAGGAGTTGGAGACATACCAAGCTTAGCTCAGTTCTGGGCATCTTTGAAATACCTTTACAAACTTGCTCCTACATAGTAACTTGCAACTTTGAATGAGAATGTGCTTGCTTACAGCAACGTGCTATATGTTCTGAATGCCCGAATTGGGAATCTGTGTCAAAACTTTGTTAGAAATTATGTGATCCTTACTAGCTGGAAGTAAGGGAGTTGGGGAATGAAGTTATTTCTAGAGGTTGGACACATACCAAGTTTAGCTCAGTTCTGGGCATCTTTGAAATACCTATACAAACTTGTTCCTACATAGTAACTTGCAACTTTGAATGAGAATGTGCTTGTTTACAGCAACTTGCTATATGTTCTGAATGCCCGAATTGGGAATCTGTGTCAAAACTTTGTTAGTAATTATGTGAACCTTGCTAGCTGGAAGTAAGTGAGTTGGGGCATGAAGTTATTTCTAGAGGTTGGACACATACCAAGTTTAGCTCAGTTCTGGGCATCTTTGAAATACCTATACAAACTTGTTCCTACATAGTAACTTGCAACTTTGAATTAGAATGTGCTTGCTTACAGCAACGTGCTATATGTTCTGAATGCCCGAATTGGGTATCTGTGTCAAAACTTTGTTAGGAATTATGTGATCCTTACTAGCTGGAAGTAAGGGAGATGGGGCATGAAGTTATTTCTAGGACTTGGAGACATACAACGTTTAGCTCAGTTCTGGGCATCTTTGAAATACCTATACAAACTTGTTCCTACATAGTAACTTGCAACTTTGAATGAGAATATGCTTGCTTACAGCAACTTGCTATATGTTCTGAATGCCCGAATTGGGAATCTGTGTCAAAACTTTGTTAGGAATTATGTGATACTTACTAGCTGGAAGTAAGGGAGTGGGGCATGAAGTTATTTCTAGAGGTTGGACACATACCAAGTTTAGCTCAGTTCTGGGCATCTTTGAAATACCTATACAAACTTGTTCCTACATAGTAACTTGCAACTTTGAATGAGAATGTGCTTGCTTACAGCAACTTGCTATATGTTCTGAATGCCCGAATTGGGAATCTGTGTCAAAACTTTGTTAGTAATTATGTGAACCTTACTAGCTGGAAGTAAGTGAGTTGGGGCATGAAGTTCTTTCTAGAGGTTGGATACATACCAAGTTTAGCTCAGTTCTGGGCATCTTTGAAATACCTATACAAACTTGTTCCTACATAGTAACTTGCAACTTTGAATGAGAATGTGCTTGCTTACAGCAACGTGCTATATGTTCTGAATGCCCGAATTGGGAATCTGTGTCAAAACTTTGTTAGGAATTATGTGATCCTTACTAGCTGTAAGTAAGGGAGATGGGGCATGAAGTTATTTCTAGGACTTGGAGACATACAACGTTTAGCTCAGTTCTGGGCATCTTTGAAATACCTATACAAACTTGTTCCTACATAGTAACTTGCAACTTTGAATGAGAATATGCTTGCTTACAGCATCTTGCTATATGTTCTGAATGCCCGAATTGGGAATCTGTGTCAAAACTTTGTTAGGAATTATGTGATACTTACTAGCTGGAAGTAAGAGAGTGGGGCATGAAGTTATTTCTAGAGGTTATACACATACCAAGTTTAGCTCAGTTCTGGGCATCATTGAAATACCTATAGAAACTTGTTCCTACGTAGTAACTTGCAACTTTGAATGAGAATGTGCTTGCTTACAGCAACGTGCTATATGTTCTGAATGCCCGAATTGGGAATCTGTGTCAAAACTTTGTTAGAAGTTATGTGATCCTTACTAGCTGGAAGTAAGGGAGATGGGGCATGAAGTTATTTCTAGGAGTTGGAGACATACCAAGCTTAGCTCAGTTCTGGGCATCTTTGAAATACCTATACAAACTTGTTCCTACATAATAACTTGCAACTTTGAATGAGAATGTGCTTGCTTACAGCAACGTGCTATATGTTCTGAATGCCCGAATTGGGAATCTGTGTCAAAACTTTGTTAGAAGTTATGTGATCCTTACTAGATGGAAGTAAGGGAGATGGGGCATGAAGTTATTTCTAGGAGTTGGAGACATACAACGTTTAGCTCAGTTCTGGGCATCTTTGAAATACCTATACAAACTTGTTCCTACATAGTAACTTGCAACTTTGAATAGAATGTGCTTGCTTACAGCAACGTGCTATAGGTTCTGAATGCCCGAATTGGGAATCTGTGTCAAAACTTTGTTAGGAATTATGTGATCCTTACTAGCTGGAAGTAAGTGAGATGGGGCATGAAGTTATTTCTAGGAGTTAGAGACATACAACGTTTAGCTCAGTTCTGTGCATCTTTGAAATACCTATACAAACTTGTTCCTACATAGTAACTTGCAACTTTGAATGAGAATGTGCTTGCTTACAGCAACGTGCTATATGTTCTGAATGCCCGAATTGGGAATCTGTGTCAAAACTTTGTTAGGAAAAATGTGATCCTTACTAGCTGGAAGTAAGGGAGTTGGGGCATTAAGTTATTTCTAGAGGTTGGACACATACCAAGTTAGCTCAGTTCTGGGCATCTTTGAAATACCTATACAAACTTGTTGCTACATAGTAACTTGCAAATTTGAATGAGAATGTGCTTGCTTACAGCAACGTGCTATATGTTCTGAATGCCCGAATTGGGAATCTGTGTCAAAACTTTGTTAGGAATTATGTGATCCTTACTCGCTGGAAGTAAGTGTGATGGGGCATGAAGTTATTTCTAGGAGTTGGAGACATACAACGTTTAGCTCAGTTCTGGGCATCTTTGAAATACCTTTACAAACTTGTTCCTACATAGTAACTTGCAACTTTGAATGAGAATGTGCTTGCTTACAGCAACGTGCTATATGTTCTGAATGCCCGAATTGGGAATCTGTGTCAAAACTTTGTTAGGAATTATGTGATCCTTACTAGGTGGAAGTAATGGAGTTGGGGCATGAAGTTATTTCTAGAGGTTGGAAACATACCAAGTTTAGCTCAGTTCTGGGCATCTTTGAAAGTCCTATTCAAATTTGTTCCTAAATAGTAACTTGCAACTGTGAATGAGAATGTGCTTGCTTACAGCAACGTGCATTATGTTCTGAATGCCCGAATTGGGAATCTGTGTCAAAACTTTGTTAGGAATTATGTGATCCTTACTAGATGGAAGTAAGGGAGATGGTGCATGAAGTTATTTCTAGGAGTTGGAGACATACAACGTTTAGCTCAGTTCTGGGCATCTTTGAAATACCTATACAAACTTGTTCCTACATAGTAACTTGCAACTTTGAATGAGAATGTGCTTGCTTACAGCAACGTGCTATATGTTCTCAATGCCCGAATTGGTAATCTGTGTCAAAACTTTGTTAGAAATTATGTGATCCTTACTAGCTGGAAGTAAGGGAGTTGGGGCATGAAGTTATTTCTAGAGATTGGACACATACCAAGTTTAGCTCAGTTCTGGGCATCTTTGAAATACCTATTCAAACTTGTTCCTACATAGTAACTTGCAACTTTGAATGAGAATGTGCTTGCTTACAGCAACGTGCTATATGTTCTGAATGCCCGAATTGGGAATCTGTCAAAACTTTGTTAGGAATTATGTGATCCTTACTAGCTGGAAGTAAGGGAGATGGGGCATGAAGTTATTTCTAGGACTTGGAGACATACAACGTTTAGCTCAGCTCTGGGCATCTTTGAAATACCTATACAAACTTGTTCCTACATAGTAACTTGCAACTTTGAATGAGAATATGCTTGCTTACAGCAACTTGCTATATGTTCTGAATGCCCGAATTGGGAATCTGTGTCAAAACTTTGTTAGGAATTATGTGATCCTTACTAGCTGGAAGTGAGGGAGTGGGGCATGAAGTTATTTCTAGAGGTTGGACACATACCAAGTTTAGCTCAGTTCTGGGCATCTTGGAAATAACTATACAAACTTGTTCCTACATAGTAACTTGCAACTTTGAATGAGAATGTGCTTGCTAAAAGCAACGTGCTATATGTTCTGAATGCCCGAATTGGGAATCTGTGTCAAAACTTTGTTAGGAATTATGTGATCCTTACTATCTGGAAGTAAGTGAGATGGGGCATGAAGTTATTTCTTGAGTTGGAGACATACAACGTGTAGCTCAGTTCTGTGCATCTTTGAAATACCTATACAAACTTGTTCCTACATAGTAACTTGCAACTTTGAATGAGAATGTGCTTGCTTACAGCAACGTGCTATATGTTCTGAATGCCCGAATTGGGAATCTGTGCCAAAACTTTGTTAGGAATTATGTGATCCTTACTAGATGGAAGTAAGGGAGATGGGGCATGAAGTTATTCCTAGGAGTTGGAGACATACAACGTTTAGCTCAGTTTTGGGCATCTTTGAAATACCTTTACAAACTTGTTCCTACATAGTAACTTGCAACTTTGAATGAGAATGTGCTTGCTTACAGCAACGTGCTATATGTTCTGAATACCCGAATTGGGAATTTGTATCAAATCTTTGTTAGAAATTATGTGACCCTTACTAGATGGAAGTAAGGGAGATGGGGCATGAAGTTATTTCTAGGAGTTGGAGACATACAACGTTTAGCTCAGTTCTGGGCATCTTTGAAATACCTATACAAACTTGTTCCTACATAGTAACTTGCAACTTTGAATGAGAATGTGCTTGCTTACCGCAACGTGCTATATTTCTGAATGCCCGAATTGGGAATCTGTGTCAAAATTTTGTTAGGAATTATGTGATCCTTACTAGCTGGAAGTAAGGGAGATTGGGCATGAAGTTATTTCTAGGAGTTGGAGACATACAACGTTTAGCTCAGTTCTGGGCATCTTTGAAATACCTATACAAACTTGTTCCTACATAGTAACTTGCAGCTTTGAATGAGAATGTGCTTGCTTACAGCAACGTGCTATATGTTCTGAATGCCCGAATTGGGAATCTGTGTCAAAACTTTGTTAGGAATTATGTGATCCTTACGAGCTGGAAGTAAGGGAGTTGGGGCATGAAGTTATTTCTAGAGGTTGGACACATACCAAATTTAGCTCAGTTCTGGGCATCTTTGAAATACCTATACAAACTTGTTCCTACATAGTAACTTGCAACTTTGAATGAGAATGTGCTTGCTTACAGCAACGTGCTATATGTTCTGAATGCCCGAATTGGGATTTTGTATCAAATCTTTGTTAGAAATTATGTGATCCTTAATAGATGGATGTAAGGGAGATGGCACATGAAGTTATTTCTATGAGTTGGAGACATACAACGTTTAGCTCAGTTCTGGGCATCTTTGAAAGTTCTATACAAACTTGTTCCTACATATTAACTTGCATCTTTGAATGAGAATGTGCTTGCTTACAGCAACGTGCTATAGGTTCTGAATGCCCGAATTGGGAATCTGTGTCAAAACTTTGTTATGAAATATGTGATCGTTACTAGCTGGAAGTAAGGGAGATGGGGCATGACGTTATTTCTAGGAGTTGGAGACATAACAAGTTTAGCTCAGTTCTGGGCATCTTTGAAATACCTATACAAACTTGTTCCTACATAGTAACTTGCATCTTTGAATGAGAATGTGCTTGCTTACAACAACGTGCTATATGTTCTGAATGCCCGAATTGGGAATCTGTGTCTAAACTTTGTTAGGAATTATGTGATCCTTACTAGCTGGAAGTAAGTGAGATGGGGCATGAAGTTATTTCTAGGACTTGGACACATACCAAGTTTAGCTCAGTTCTGGGCATCTTTGAAATACCTATACAAACTTGTTCCTACATAGTAACTTGCAACTTTGAATGAGAATATGCTTGCTTACAGCAACTTGCTATATGTTCTGAATGCCCTAATTGGGAATCTGTGTCAAAACTTTGTTAGGAATTATGTGATCCTTACTAGATGGAAGTAAGGGAGTGTGGCATGAAGTTATTTCTAGAGGTTGGACACATGCCAAGTTTAGCTCAGTTCTGGGCATCTTTGAAATACCTATACAAACTTGTTCCTACATAGTAACTTGCAACTTTGAATGAGAATGTGCTTGCTTACAGCAACGTGCTATATGTTCTGAATGCCCGAATTGGGAATCTGTGTCAAAACTTTGTTAGGAATTATGTGATCCTTACGAGCTGGAAGTAAGGGAGTTGGGGCATGAAGTTATTTCTAGAGGTTGGACACATACCAAGTTTAGCTCAGTTCTGGGCATCTTTGAAATACCTATACAAACTTGTTCCTACATAGTAACTTGCAACTTTGAATGAGAATGTGCTTGCTTACAGCAACGTGCTATATGTTCTGAATGCCCGAATTGGGATTTTGTATCAAATCTTTGTTAGAAACTATGTGATCCTTAATAGATGGAAGTAAGGGAGATGGCACATGAAGTTATTTCTATGAGTTGGAGACATACAACGTTTAGCTCAGTTCTAGGCATCTTTGAATGTTCTATACAAACTTGTTCCTACATAGTAACTTGCATCTTTGAATGAGAATGTGCTTGCTTACAGCAACGTGCTATAGGTTCTGAATGCCCGAATTGGGAATCTGTGTCAAAACTTTGTTATGAAATATGTGATCGTTACTAGCTGGAAGTAAGGGAGATGGGGCATGACGTTATTTCTAGGAGTTGGAGACATACCAAGTTAGCTCAGTTCTGGGCATCTTTGAAATACCTATACAAACTTGTTCCTACATAGTAACTTGCAACTTTGAATGAGAATGTGCTTGCTTACAACAACGTGCTATATGTTCTGAATGCCCGAATTGGGAATCTGTGTCAAATCTTTGTTAGGAATTATGTGATCCTTACTAGCTGGAAGTAAGGGAGATGGGGCATGAAGTTATTTCTAGGAGTTGGAGACATATCACGTTTAGCTCAGTTTTGGGCATCTTTGAAATACCTATACAAACTTGTTCCTACATAGTAACATGCAACTTTGAATGAGAATGTGCTTGCTTACAGCAACGTGCTATATGTTCTGAATGCCCGAATTGGGAATCTGTGCCAAAACTTTGTTAGGAATTATGTGAACCTTACTAGCTGGATGTAAGTGAGATGGGGCATGAAGTTATTACTAGGAGTTGGAGACATACCAAGATTAGCTCAATTCTGGGCATCTTTGAAATACCTATACAAACTTGTTCCTACATAGTAACTTGCAACTTTGAATGAGAATGTGCTTGCTTACAGCAACGTGCTATATGTTCTGAATGCCCGAATTGGGAATCTGTGTCAAAACTTTGTTACTAAATATGTGATCCTTACTAGCTGGAAGTAAGTGTGATTGGGCATGAAGTCATTTCTAGGAGTTGGAGACATACCAAGCTTAGCTCAGTTCTGGGCATCTTTGAAATACCTTTACAAACTTGTTCCTACATAGAACTTGGAACTTTGAATGAGAATGTGCTTGCTTACAGCAACGTGCTATATGTTCTGAATGCCCGAATTGGGAATCTGTGTCAAAACTTTGTTAGAAATTATGTGATCCTTACTGGCTGGAAGTAAGGGAGTTGGGGCATGAAGTTATTTCTAGAGGTTCGATATATACCAAGTTTAGCTCAGTTCTGGGCATCTTTGAAATACCTATACAAACGTGTTCCTACATAGTAACTTGCAACTTTGAATGAGAATGTGCTTGCTTACAGCAACGTGCTATATGTTCTGAATGCCCGAATTGGGAATCTGTGTCAAAACTTTGTTAGGAATTATGTGATCCTTACTAGCTGGAAGTAAGTGAGATGGGGCATGAAGTTATTTCTAGTAGTTGGAGACATACAACGTTTAGCTCAGTTCTGTGCATCTTTGAAATACCTATACAAACTTGTTCCTACATAGTAACTTGCAACTTTGAATGAGAATGTGCTTGCTTACAGCAACGTGCTATATGTTCTGAATGCCCGAATTGGGAATCTGTGTCAAAACTTTGTTAGGAAAAATATGATCCTTACTAGCTGGAAATAAGGGAGTTGGGCCTTAAGTTATTTCTAGAGGTTCGACACATACCAAGTTAGCTCAGTTCTGTGCATCTTTGAAATACCTATACAAACTTGTTCCTACATAGTAACTTGCAACTTTGAATGAGAATGTGCTTGCTTACAGCAACGTGCTACATGCTCTGAATGCCCGAATTTGGAATCTGTGTCAAAACTTTGTTAGGAATTATGTGATCCTTACTAGCTGGAAGTAAGGGAGATGGGGCATGAAGTTATTTCTAGGAGTTGGAGACATACCAAGTTTAGCTCAGTTCTGGGCATCTTTGAAATACCTATACAAAATTGTTCCTACATAATAACTTGCAACTTTGAATGAGAATGTGCTTGCTTACAGCAACGTGCTATATGTTCTGAATGCCCGAATTGGGAATCTGTGTCAAAATTTTGTTAGAAATTATGTGATCCTTACTAGATGGAAGTAAGGGAGATGGGGCATGAAGTCATTTGTACGAGTTGGACACACACCAAGCTTAGCTCAGTTCTGGGCATCTTTGAAATACCTTTACAAACTTGTTCCTACATAGTAACTTGCAACTTTGAATGAGAATGTGCTTGCTTACAGCAACGTGCTATATGTTCTGAATGCCCGAATTGGGAATCTGTGTCAAAACTTTGTTAGAAATTATGTGATCCTTACTAGCTGGAAGTAAGGGAGTTGGGGCATGAAGTTATTTCTAGAGGTTGGACACATACCAAGTTTAGCTCAGTTCTGGGCATCTTTGAAATACCTATACAAACTTGTTCCTACATAGTAACTTGCAACTTTGAATGAGAATGTGCTTGCTTACATCAACGTGCTATATGTTCTGAATGCCCGAATTGGGAATCTGTGTCAAAACTTTGTTAGGAATTATGTGATCCTTATTAGCTGGAAGTAAGGGAGATTGGGCATGAACTTATTTCTAGGAGTTGGAGACATATAACGTTTAGCTCAGTTCTGGGCATCTTTGAAATACCTATACAAACTTGTTCCTACATAGTAACTTGCAACTTTGAATGAGAATGTGCTTGCTTACAGCAACGTGCTATATGTTCTGAATGCCCGAATTGGGAATATGTGTCAAAACTTTTTTAGGAAAAATGTGATCCTTACTAGCTGGAAATAAGGGAGTTGGGGCATTAAGTTATTTCTAGAGGTTGGACACATACCAAGTTAGCTCAGTTCTGGGCATCTTTGAAATTCCTATACAAACTTGTTGCTACATAGTAACTTGCAAATTTGAATGAGAATGTGCTTGCTTACAGCAACGTGCTATATGTTCTGAATGCCCGAATTGGGAATCTGTGTCAAAACTTTGTTCGGTATTATGTGATCCTTACTAGCTGGAAGTAAGTGTGATGGGGCATGAGTTATTTCTAGGAGTTGGCGACATACAACGTTTAGCTCAGTTCTGGGCATCTTTGAAATACCTTTACAAACTTGTTCCTACATAGTAACTTGCAACTTTGAATGAGAATGTGCTTGCTTACAGCAACGTGCTATATGTTCTGAATGCCCGAATTGGGAATCTGTGTCAAAACTTTGTTAGAAATTATGTGATTCTTACTAGATGGAAGTAAGGGAGATGGGGCATGAAGATATTTCTAGGAGTTGGAGACATACCAAGTTTAGTTCAGTTCTGGGAATCTTTGAAAGTCCTATACAAACTTGTTCCTACATATTAACTTGCAACTTTGAATGAGAATGTGCTTGCTTACAGCAACGTGCTACATGTTCTGAATGCCCGAATTGGGAATCTGTGTCAAAACTTTGTTAGGAATTATGTGATCCTTACTAGCTGGAAGTAAGGGAGAAGGGGCATGAAGTTATTTCTAGGAGTTGGAGACATACAATGTTTAGCTCAGTTCTGGGCATCTTTGAAATACCTATACAAACTTGTTCCTACATAGTAACTTGCAACTTTGAATGAGAATATGCTTGCTTACAGCAACTTGCTATATGTTCTGAATGCCCGAATTGGGAATTTGTGGCAAAACTTTGTTAGGAATTATGTGATCCTTACTAGCTGGAAGTAAGGGAGTTGGGGCATGAAGTTATTTCTAGAGGTTGGAGACATACCAAGTTTAGCTCAGTTCTGGGCATCTTTGAAATACCTATACAAACTTGTTCCTACATAGTAACTTGCAACTTTGAATGAGAATGTGCTTGCTTACAGCAACGTGCTACATGTTCTGAATGCCCGAATTGGGAATCTGTGTCAAAACTTTGTTAGGAATTATGTGATCCTTACTAGCTGGAAGTAAGGGATATGGGGCATGAGTTATTTGTAGGAGTTGGAGACATACCAAGTTAAGCTCCGTTCTGGGCATCTTTGAAATACCTATACAAACTTGTTCCTACAGAGTAACTTGCAACTTTGAATGAGAATGTGCTTGCTTACATCAACGTGCTATATGTTCTGAATGCCCGAATTGGGAATCTGTGTCAAAACTTTGTTAGGAATTATGTGATCCTTACTAGCTGGAAGTAAGGGAGATGGGGCATGAAGTTATTTCTAGGAGTTGGAGACATACCAAGTTTAGCTCAGTTCTGGGCATCTTTGAAATACCTATACAAACTTGTTCATACATAGTAACTTGCAACTTTGAATGAGAATGTGCTTGCTTACAGCAACGTGCTATATGTTCTGAATGCCCGAATTGGGAATCTATGTTAAAACTTTGTTAGAAATTATGTGATCCTTACTAGATGGAAGTAAGGGAGATGGGGCATGAAGTTATTTGTAGGAGTTGGAGACATACAATGTTTCGCTCAGTTCTGGGCATCTTTGAAATACCTATACAAACTTGTTCCTACATAGTAACTTGCAACTTTGAATGAGAATGTGCTTGCTTACAGCAACGTGCTACATGTTCTGAATGCCCGAATTGGGAATCTGTGTCAAAACTTTGTTAGGAATTATGTGATCCTTACTAGCTGGAAGTAAGGGATATGGGGCATGAGTTATTTGTAGGAGATGGAGACATACCAAGTTTAGCTCAGTTCTGGGCATCTTTGAAATACCTATACAAACTTGTTCCTACATAGTAACTTGCAACTTTGAATGAGAATGTGCTTGCTTACAGCAACGTGCTATATGTTCTGAATGCCCGAATTGGGAATCTATGTTAAAACTTTGTTAGAAATTATGTGATCCTTACTAGATGGAAGTAAGGGAGATGGCGCAAGAAGTTATTTCTAGGAGTTGGAGACATACAATGTTTCGCTCAGTTCTGGGCATCTTTGAAATACCTATACAAACTTGTTCCTACATAGTAACTTGCAACTTTGAATGAGAATGTGCTTGCTTACAGCAACGTGCTACATGTTCTGAATGCCCGAATTGAGAATCTGTGTCAAAACTTTGTTAGTAATTATGTGATCCTTACTAGCTGGAAGTAAGGGATATGGGGCATGAGTTATTTCTAGGAGTTGGAGACATACCAAATTTAGCTCAGTTCTGGGCGTCTTTGAAATACCTATACAAACATGTTCCTACATAGTAACTTGCAACTTTGAATGAGAATGTGCTTGCTTACATCAACGTGCTATATGTTCTGAATGCCCGAATTGGGAATCTGTGTCAAAACTTTGTTAGAAATTATGTGATCCTTACTAGCTGGAACTAAGGGAGATGGAGCATGAAGTTATTTCTAGGAGTTGGAGACATACCACGTTTAGCTCAGTTCTGGGCATCTTTGAAATACCTATACAAACTTGTTCCTACATAGTAACTTGCAACTTTGAATGAGAATGTGCTTGCTTACAGCAACGTGCTATATGTTCTGAATGCCCGAATTGGGAATCTATGTTAAAACTTTGTTAGAAATTATGTGATCCTTACTAGATGGAAGTAAGGGAGATGGGGCATGAAGTTATTTCTAGGAGTTGGAGACATACCACGTTTAGCTCAGTTCTGGGCATCTTTGAAATACCTATACAAACTTGTTCCTACATAGTAACTTGCAACTTTGAATGAGAATGTGCTTGCTTACAGCAACGTGCTACATGTTCTGAATGCCCGAATTGGGAATCTGTGTCAAAACTTTGTTAGGAATTATGTGATCCTTACTAGCTGGAAGTAAGGGAGATGGGGCATGAAGTTATTTCTGGGAGTTGGAGACATACAACGTTTAGCTCAGTTCTGGGCATCTTTGAAATACCTTTACGAACTTGTTCCTACATAGTAACTTGCAACTTTGAATGAGAATGTGCTTGCTTACAGCAACGTGCTACATGTTCTGAATGCCCGAATTGGGAATCTGTGTCAAAAATTTGTTAGGAATTATGTGATCCTTACTAGCTGGAAGTAAGGGAGATGGGGCATGAAGTTATTTCTAGGAGTTGGAGACATACCAAGTTTAGCTCAGTTCTGGGCATCTTTGAAATACCTTTACAAACTTGTTCCTACATAGTAACTTGCAACTTTGAATGAGAATGTGCTTGCTTACAGCAACGTGCTATATGTTCTGAATGCCCGAATTGGGAATCTGTCTCAAAACTTTGTTAGAGATTATGTGATCCTTACTAGCTGGAAGTAAGGGAGATGGGGCATGAAGTTATTTCTAGGAGTTGGAGACATACCAGGTTTAGCTCAGTTCTGGGCATCTTTGAAATACCTTTACAAACATGCTCCTACATGGTAACTTGCAACTTTGAATGAGAATGTGCTTGCTTACAGCAACGTGCTATATGTTCTGAATGCCCGAATTGGGAATCTGTGTCAAAACTTTGTTAGGAATTATGTGATCCTTACTAGCTGGAAGTAAGGGAGATGGGGCATGAAGTTATTTCTAGGAGTTTGAGACATACCGAGTTTAGCTCAGTTCTGGGCATCTTTGAAATACCTATACAAACTTGTTCCTACATAGTAACTTGCAACTTTGAATGAGAATGTGCTTGCTTACAGCAACGTGCTATATGTTCTGAATGCCCGAATTGGGAATCTGTGTCAAAATTTGTTAGGAATTATGTGATCCTTACTAGCTGAAAGTAAGGGAGATGGGGCATGAAGGTATTTCTAGGAGTTGGACACATACCAAGTGTAGCACAGCTCTGGGCATCTTTGAAATACCTATACAAACTTGTTCCTACATAGTAACTTGCATCTTTGAATGAGAATGTGCTTGCTTACAGCAACGTGCTATATGTTCTGAATGCCCGAAGTGGGAATCTGTGTCAAAATTTTGTTAAAAATTATGTGATCCTTACTAGCTGGAAGTAAGGGAGATGGGGCATGAAGTTATTTCTAGGAGTTGGAGACATACCAAGTTTAGCTCAGTTCTTGGCATCTTTGAAATACCTATACAAACTTGTTCCTACATAGTAACTTGCAACTTTGAATTGAATGTGCTTGCTTACAGCAACGTGCTACATGTTCTGAATGCCCGAATTGGGAATCTGTGTCAAAACTTTGTTAGGAATTAAGTGATCCTTACTAGCTGCAAGTAAGGGAGATGGGGCATGAAGTTATTTCTAGGAGTTGGAGACATACAACGTTTAGCTCAGTTCTGGGCATCTTTGAAATACCTTTACAAACTTGTTCCTACATAGAGAGTTGCAACTTTGAATGAGAATGTGCTTGCTTACAGCAACGTGCTACATGTTCTGAATGCCCGAATTGGGAATCTGTGTCAAAACTTTGTTAGGAATTATGTGATCCTTACTAGCTGGAAGTAAGGGAGATGGGGCATGAAGTTATTTCTAGGAGTTGGAGTCATACCAAGTTTAGCTCAGTTCTGGGCATCTTTGAAATACCTATACAAACTTGTTCCTACATAGTAACTTGCAACTTTGAATGAGAATGTGCTTGCTTACAGCAACGTGCTACATGTTCTGAATGCCCGAATTGGGAATCTGTGTCAAAACTTTGTTAGGAATTATGTGATCCTTACTAGCTGGAAGTAAGGGATATGGGGCATGAGTTATTTCTAGGAGTTGGAGACATACCAACTTTAGCTCAGTTCTGGGCATCTTTGAAATACCTATACAAACTTGTTCCTACATAGTAACTTGCAACTTTGAATGAGAATGTGCTTGCTTACATCAACGTGCTATATGTTCTGAATGCCCGAATTGGGAATCTGTGTCAATACTTTGTTAGAAATTATGTGATCCTTACTAGCTGGAACTAAGGGAGATGGAGCATGAAGTTATTTCTAGGAGTTGGAGACATACAACGTTTAGCTCAGTTCTGGGCATCTTTGAAATACCTATACAAACTTGTTCCTACATAGTAACTTGCAACTTTGAATGAGAATGTGCTGGCTTACAGCAACGTGCTATATGTTCTGAATGCCCGAATTGGGAATCTGTGTCAAAACTTTGTTAGGAATTATGTGATCCTTACTAGCTGGAAGTAAGGGTGATGGGGCATGAAGTTATTTCTAGGAGTTGGAGACATACCAAGTTTAGCCAGTTCTGGGCATCTTTGAAATACCTTTACAAACTTGTTCCTACACGGTAACTTGCAACTTTGAATGAGAATGTGCTTGCTTACAGCAACGTGCTATATGTTCTGAATGCCCGAATTGGGAATCTGTGTCAAAACTTTGTTAGAAATTATGTGATCCTTACTAGATGGAAGTAAGGGAGATGGGGCATGAAGTTATTTCTAGGAGTTGGAGACATACAACGTTTAGCTCAGTTCTGGGCATCTTTGAAAGACCTATAGAAACTTGTTCCTACATAGTAACTTGCAACTTTGAATTGAATGTGCTTGCTTACAGCAACGTGCTACATGTTCTGAATGCCCGAATTGGGAATCTGTGTCAAAACTTTGTTCGGAATTATGTGATCCTTACTAGCTGGAAGTAAGGGAGATGGGGCATGAAGTTACTTCTAGGATTTGGAGACATACAACGTTTAGCTCAGTTCTGGGCATCTTTGAAATACCTTTACAAACTTGTTCCTACATAGTAACTTGCAACTTTGAATGAGAATGTGCTTGCTTACAGCAACGTGCTACATGTTCTGAATGCCCGAATTGGGAATCTGTTTCAAAAATTTGTTAGGAATTACGTGATCCTTACTAGCTGCAAGTAAGGGAGATGGGGCATGAAGTTATTTCTAGGAGTTGGAGACATACCAAGTTTAGCTCAGTTCTGGGCATCTTTGAAATACCTATACAAACTTGTTCCTACATAGTAACTTGCAACTTTGAATGAGAATGTGCTTGCTTACAGCAACGTGCTATATGTTCTGAATGCCTGAATTGGGAATCTGTCTCAAAAATTTGTTAGAGATTATGTGATCCTTACTAGCTGGAAGTAAGGGAGATGGGGCATGAAGTTATTTCTAGGAGTTGGAGACATACCAAGTTTAGCTCAGTTCTGGGCATCTTTGTAATACCTTTACAAACTTGCTCCTTCTTGGTAACTTGCAACTTTGAATGAGAATGTGCTTGCTTACAGCAACGTGCTATATGTTCTGAATGCCCGAATTGGGAATCTGTGTCAAAACTTTGTTAGGAATTATGTGATCCTTACTAGATGGAAGTAAGGGAGATGGGGCATGAAGTTATTTCTAGGAGTTGGAGACATACCGAGTTTAGCTCAGTTCTGGGCATCTTTGAAATACCTATACAAACTTGTTCCTACATAGTAACTTGCAACTTTGAATTGAATGTGCTTGCTTACAGCAACGTGCCACATGTTCTGAATGCCCGAATTGGGAATCTGTCTCAAATCTTTGTTAGGAATTATGTGATCCTTACTAGCTGGAAGTAAGGGAGATTGGGAATGAAGTTATTTCTAGGAGTTGGAGACATACCAAGTTTAGCTCAGTTCTTGGCATCTTTGAAATACCTATACAAACTTGTTCCTACATAGTAACTTGCAACTTTGAATGAGAATGTGCTTGCTTACAGCAACGTGCTACATGTTCTGAATGCCCGAATTGGGAATCTGTGTCAAAACTTTGTTAGGAATTATGTGATCCTTACTAGCTGGAAGTAAGGGAGATGGGCCATGAAGTTATTTCTAGGAGTTGGAGACATACCAAGTTTAGCTCAGTTCTGGGCGTCTTTGAAATACCTTTACAAACTTGTTCCTACATAGTAACTTGCAACTTTGAATGAGAATGTGCTTGCTTACAGCAACGTGCTATATGTTCTGAATGCCCGAATTGGGAATTTGTATCAAATCTTTGTTAGAAATTATGTGATCCTTACTAGATGGAAGTAAGGGAGATGGGGCATGAAGTTATTTCTAGTAGTTGGAGACATACAACGTTTAGCTCAGTTCTGGGCATCTTTGAAATACCTATACAAACTTGTTCCTACATACTAACTTGCAACTTTGAATGAGATAGTGCTTGCTTACAGCAACGTGCTATATGTTCTGAATGCCCGAATTGGGAATCTGTGTCAAATCTTTGTTAGGAATTATGTGATCCTTACTAGCTGAAAGTAAGGGAGATGGGGCATGAAGATATTTCTAGGAGTTGGAGACATACCACGTTTAGCTCAGTTCTGGGCATCTTTGAAATACCTATACAAACTTGTTCCTACATAGTAACTTGCAACTTTGAATGAGAATGTGCTTGCTTACAGCAACGTGCTATATGTTCTGAATGCCCGAATTGGGAATCTGTGTCAAAACTTTGTTAGGAATTATGTGATCCTTAGTAGCTGGAAGTAAGGGAGTTGGGGCATGAAGTTATTTCTAGGAGTTGGAGACATACCTAGTTTAGCTCATTTCTGGGCATCTTTGAAATACCTATACAAACTTGTTCCTACATAGTAACTTGCAACTTTGAATGAGAATGTGCTTGCTTACAGCAACGTGCTATATGTTCTGAATGCCCGAATTGGGAATCTGTGTCAAAACTTTGTTAGGAATTATGTGATCCTTACTAGCTGGAAGTAAGGGAGATGGGGCATGAAGTAATTTCTAGGAGTTGGAGACATACCATGTCTAGCTCAGTTCTGGGCATCTTTGAAATACCTATACAAACTTGTTCCTACATAGTAACTTGCAACTTTGAATGAGAATGTTCTTGCTTACAGCAACGTGCTATATGTTCTGACTGCCCGAATTGGTAATCTGTGTCAAAACTTTGTTCGAAATCATGTGATCCTTACTAGCTGGAAGTAAGTGTGATGGGGCATGAAGTTATTTCTAGGAGTTGGCGACATACAACGTTTAGGTCAGTTCTGGGCATCTTTGAAATACCTTTACAAACTTGTTCCTACATAGTAACTTGCAACTTTGAATGAGAATGTGCTTGCTTACAGCAACGTGCTATATGTTCTGAATGCCCGAATTGGGAATCTGTGTTAAAACTTTGTTAGAAATTATGTGATTCTTACTAGATGGAAGTAAGGGAGATGGGGCATGAAGATATTTCTAGGAGTTGGAGACATACCAAGTTTAGTTCAGTTCTGGGAATCTTTGAAAGTCCTATACAAACTTGTTCCTACATATTAACTTGCAACTTTGAATGAGAATGTGCTTGCTTACAGCAACGTGCTACATGTTCTGAATGTCCGAATTGGGAATCTGTGTCAAAACTTTGTTAGGAATTATGTGATCCTTACTAGCTGGAAGTAAGGGAGAAGGGGCATGAAGTTATTTCTAGGAGTTGGAGACATACAATGTTTAGCTCAGTTCTGGGCATCTTTGAAATACCTATACAAACTTGTTCCTACATAGTAACTTGCAACTTTGAATGAGAATATGCTTGCTTACAGCAACTTGCTATATGTTCTGAATGCCCGAATTGGGAATTTGTGGCAAAACTTTGTTAGGAATTATGTGATCCTTACTAGCTGGAAGTAAGGGAGTTGGGGCATGAAGTTATTTCTAGAGGTTGGAGACATACCAAGTTTAGCTCAGTTCTGGGCATCTTTGAAATACCTATACAAACTTGTTCCTACATAGTAACTTGCAACTTTGAATGAGAATGTGCTTGCTTACAGCAACGTGCTACATGTTCTGAATGCCCGAATTGGGAATCTGTGTCAAAACTTTGTTAGGAATTATGTGATCCTTACTAGCTGGAAGTAAGGGATATGGGGCATGAGTTATTTGTAGGAGTTGGAGACATACCAAGTTTAGCTCCGTTCTGGGCATCTTTGAAATACCTATACAAACTTGTTCCTACATAGTAACTTGCAACTTTGAATGAGAATGTGCTTGCTTACAGCAACGTGCTATATGTTCTGAATGCCCGAATTGGGAATCTGTGTCAAAACTTTGTTAGGAATTATGTGATCCTTACTAGCTGGAAGTAAGGGAGATGGGGCATGAAGTTATTTCTAGGAGTTGGAGACATACCAAGTTTAGCTCAGTTCTGGGAATCTTTGAAATACCTATACAAACTTGTTCATACATAGTAACTTGCAACTTTGAATGAGAATGTGCTTGCTTACAGCAACGTGCTATATGTTCTGAATGCCCGAATTGGGAATCTATGTTAAAACTTTGTTAGAAATTATGTGATCCTTACTAGATGGAAGTAAGGGAGATGGGGCATGAAGTTATTTGTAGGAGTTGGAGACATACAATGTTTCGCTCAGTTCTGGGCATCTTTGAAATACCTATACAAACTTGTTCCTACATAGTAACTTGCAACTTTGAATGAGAATGTGCTTGCTTACAGCAATGTGCTACATGTTCTGAATGCCCGAATTGGGAATCTGTGTCAAAACTTTGTTAGGAATTATGTGATCCTTACTAGCTGGAAGTAAGGGATATGGGGCATGAGTTATTTGTAGGAGATGGAGACATACCAAGTTTAGCTCAGTTCTGGGCATCTTTGAAATACCTATACAAACTTGTTCCTACATAGTAACTTGCAACTTTGAATGAGAATGTGCTTGCTTACAGCAACGTGCTATATGTTCTGAATGCCCGAATTGGGAATCTATGTTAAAACTTTGTTAGAAATTATGTGATCCTTACTAGATGGAAGTAAGGGAGATGGGGCATGAAGTTATTTCTAGGAGTTGGAGACATACAATGTTTCGCTCAGTTCTGGGCATCTTTGAAATACCTATACAAACTTGTTCCTTCATAGTAACTTGCAACTTTGAATGAGAATGTGCTTGCTTACAGCAACGTGCTACATGTTCTGAATGCCCGAATTGGGAATCTGTGTCAAAACTTTGTTAGTAATTATGTGATCCTTACTAGCTGGAAGTAAGGGATATGGGGCATGAGTTATTTCTAGGAGATGGAGACATACCAAATTTAGCTCAGTTCTGGGCGTCTTTGAAATACCTATACAAACATGTTCCTACATAGTAACTTGCAACTTTGAAAGAGAATGTGCTTGCTTACATCAACGTGCTATATGTTCTGAATGCCCGAATTGGGAATCTGTGTCAAAACTTTGTTAGAAATTATGTGATCCTTACTAGCTGGAACTAAGGGAGATGGAGCATGAAGTTATTTCTAGGAGTTGGAGACATACCACGTTTAGCTCAGTTCTGGGCATCTTTGAAATACCTATACAAACTTGTTCCTACATAGTAACTTGCAACTTTGAATGAGAATGTGCTTGCTTACAGCAACGTGCTATATGTTCTGAATGCCCGAATTGGGAATCTATGTTAAAACTTTGTTAGAAATTATGTGATCCTTACTAGATGGAAGTAAGGGAGATGGGGCATGAAGTTATTTCTAGGAGTTGGAGACATACCACGTTTAGCTCAGTTCTGGGCATCTTTGAAATACCTATACAAACTTGTTCCTACATAGTAACTTGCAACTTTGAATGAGAATGTGCTTGCTTACAGCAACGTGCTACATGTTCTGAATGCCCGAATTGGGAATCTGTGTCAAAACTTTGTTAGGAATTATGTGATCCTTACTAGCTGGAAGTAAGGGAGATGGGGCATGAAGTTATTTCTGGGAGTTGGAGACATACAACGTTTAGCTCAGTTCTGGGCATCTTTGAAATACCTTTACGAACTTGTTCCTACATAGTAACTTGCAACTTTGAATGAGAATATGCTTGCTTACAGCAACGTGCTACATGTTCTGAATGCCCGAATTGGGAATCTGTGTCAAAAATTTGTTAGGAATTATGTGATCCTTACTAGCTGGAAGTAAGGGAGATGGGGCATGAAGTTAATTCTAGGAGTTGGAGACATACCAAGTTTAGCTCAGTTCTGGGCATCTTTGAAATACCTATACAAACTTGTTCCTACATAGTAACTTGCAACTTTGAATGAGAATGTGCTTGCTTACAGCAACGTGCTATATGTTCTGAATGCCCGAATTGGGAATCTGTCTCAAAACTTTGTTAGAGATTATGTGATCCTTACTAGCTGGAAGTAAGGGAGATGGGGCATGAAGTTATTTCTAGGATTTGGAGACATACCAGGTTTAGCTCAGTTCTGGGCATCTTTGAAATACCTTTACAAACATGCTCCTACCTGGTAACTTGCAACTTTGAATGAGAATGTGCTTGCTTACAGCAACGTGCTATATGTTCTGAATGCCCGAATTGGGAATCTGTGTCAAAACTTTGTTAGGAATTATGTGATCCTTACTAGCTGGAAGTAAGGGAGATGGGGCATGAAGTTATTTCTAGGAGTTTGAGACATACCGAGTTTAGCTCAGTTCTGGGCATCTTTGAAATACCTATACAAACTTGTTCCTACATAGTAACTTGCAACTTTGAATGAGAATGTGCTTGCTTACAGCAACGTGCTATATGTTCTGAATGCCCGAATTGGGAATCTGTGTCAAAATTTGTTAGGAATTATGTGATCCTTACTAGCTGAAAGTAAGGGAGTTGGGGCATGAAGGTATTTCTAGGAGTTGGACACATACCAAGTGTAGCACAGCTCTGGGCATCTTTGAAATACCTATACAAACTTGTTCCTACATAGTAACTTGCATCTTTGAATGAGAATGTGCTTGCTTACAGCAACGTGCTATATGTTCTGAATGCCCGAAGTGGGAATCTGTGTCAAAATTTTGTTACAAATTATGTGATCCTTACTAGCTGGAAGTAAGGGAGATGGGGCATGAAGTTATTTCTAGGAGTTGGAGACATACCAAGTTTAGCTCAGTTCTTGGCATCTTTGAAATACCTATACAAACTTGTTCCTACATAGTAACTTGCAACTTTGAATTGAATGTGCTTGCTTACAGCAACGTGCTACATGTTCTGAATGCCCGAATTGGGAATCTGTGTCAAAACTTTGTTAGGAATTAAGTGATCCTTACTAGCTGCAAGTAAGGGAGATGGGGCATGAAGATATTTCTAGGAGTTGGAGACATACAACGTTTAGCTCAGTTCTGGGCATCTTTGAAATACCTTTACAAACTTGTTCCTACATAGAGAGTTGCAACTTTGAATGAGAATGTGCTTGCTTACAGCAACGTGCTACATGTTCTGAATGCCCGAATTGGGAAACTGTGTCAAAACTTTGTTAGGAATTATGTGATCCTTACTAGCTGGAAGTAAGGGAGATGGGGCATGAAGTTATTTCTAGGAGTTGGAGTCATACCAAGTTTAGCTCAGTTCTGGGCATCTTTGAAATACCTATACAAACTTGTTCCTACATAGTAACTTGCAACTTTGAATGAGAATGTGCTTGCTTACAGCAACGTGCTACATGTTCTGAATGCCCGAATTGGGAATCTGTGTCAAAACTTTGTTAGGAATTATGTGATCCTTACTAGCTGGAAGTAAGGGATATGGGGCATGAGTTATTTCTAGGAGTTGGAGACATACCAAGTTTAGCTCAGTTCTGGGCATCTTTGAAATACCTATACAAACTTGTTCCTACATAGTAACTTGCAACTTTGAATGAGAATGTGCTTGCTTACATCAACGTGCTATATGTTCTGAATGCCCGAATTGGGAATCTGTGTCAATAATTTGTTAGAAATTATGTGATCCTTACTAGCTGGAACTAAGGGAGATGGAGCATGAAGTTATTTCTAGGAGTTGGAGACATACAACGTTTAGCTCAGTTCTGGGCATCTTTGAAATACCTATACAAACTTGTTCCTACATAGTAACTTGCAACTTTGAATGAGAATGTGCTTGCTTACAGCAACGTGCTATATGTTCTGAATGCCCGAATTAGGAATCTGTGTCAAAACTTTGTTAGGAATTATGTGATCCTTACTAGCTGGAAGTAAGGGAGATGGGGCATGAAGTTATTTCTAGGAGTTGGAGACATACCAAGTTTAGCCAGTTCTGGGCATCTTTGAAATACCTTTACAAACTTGTTCCTACACGGTAACTTGCAACTTTGAATGAGAATGTGCTTGCTTACAGCAACGTGCTATATGTTCTGAATGCCCGAATTGGGAATCTGTGTCAAAACTTTGTTAGAAATTATGTGATCCTTACTAGATGGAAGTAAGGGAGATGGGGCATGAAGTTATTTCTAGGAGTTGGAGACATACAACGTTTAGCTCAGTTCTGGGCATCTTTGAAAGACCTATAGAAACTTGTTCCTACATAGTAACTTGCAACTTTGAATTGAATGTGCTTGCTTACAGCAACGTGCTACATGTTCTGAATGCCCGAATTGGGAATCTGTGTCAAAACTTTGTTCGGAATTATGTGATCCTTACTAGCTGGAAGTAAGGGAGATGGGGCATGAAGTTACTTCTAGGATTTGGAGACATACAACGTTTAGCTCAGTTCTGGGCATCTTTGAAATACCTTTACAAACTTGTTCCTACATAGTAACTTGCAACTTTGAATGAGAATGTGCTTGCTTACAGCAACGTGCTACATGTTCTGAATGCCCGAATTGGGAATCTGTTTCAAAAATTTGTTAGGAATTACGTGATCCTTACTAGCTGCAAGTAAGGGAGATGGGGCATGAAGTTATTTCTAGGAGTTGGAGACATACCAAGTTTAGCTCAGTTCTGGGCATCTTTGAAATACCTATACAAACTTGTTCCTACATAGTAACTTGCAACTTTGAATGAGAATGTGCTTGCTTACAGCAACGTGCTATATGTTCTGAATGCCCGAATTGGGAATCTGTCTCAAAACTTTGTTAGAGATTATGTGATCCTTACTAGCTGGAAGTAAGGGAGATGGGGCATGAAGTTATTTCTAGGAGTTGGAGACATACCAAGTTTAGCTCAGTTCTGGGCATCTTTGTAATACCTTTACAAACTTGCTCCTTCTTGGTAACTTGCAACTTTGAATGAGAATGTGCTTGCTTACAGCAACGTGCTATATGTTCTGAATGCCCGAATTGGGAATCTGTGTCAAAACTTTGTTAGGAATTATGTGATCCTTACTAGATGGAAGTAAGGGAGATGGGGCATGAAGTTATTTCTAGGAGTTGGAGACATACCGAGTTTAGCTCAGTTCTGGGCATCTTTGAAATACCTATACAAACTTGTTCCTACATAGTAACTTGCAACTTTGAATTGAATGTGCTTGCTTACAGCAACGTGCCACATGTTCTGAATGCCCGAATTTCGAATCTGTCTCAAAACTTTGTTAGGAATTATGTGATCCTTACTAGCTGGAACTAAGGGAGATTGGGAATGAAGTTATTTCTAGGAGTTGGAGACATACCAAGTTTAGCTCAGTTCTTGGCATCTTTGAAATACCTATACAAACTTGTTCCTACATAGTAACTTGCAACATTGAATGAGAATGTGCTTGCTTACAGCAACGTGCTATATGTTCTGAATGCCCGAATTGGGAATCTGTGTCAAAACTTTGTTAGGAATTATGTGATCCTTACTAGCTGGAAGTAAGGGAGATGGGCCATGAAGTTATTTCTAGGAGTTGGAGACATACCAAGTTTAGCTCAGTTCTGGGCGTCTTTGAAATACCTTTACAAACTTGTTCCTACATAGTAACTTGCAACTTTGAATGAGAATGTGCTTGCTTACAGCAACGTGCTATATGTTCTGAATGCCCGAATTGGGAATTTGTATCAAATCTTTGTTAGAAATTATGTGATCCTTACTAGATGGAAGTAAGGGAGATGGGGCATGAAGTTATTTCTAGTAGTTGGAGACATACAACGTTTAGCTCAGTTCTGGGCATCTTTGAAATACCTATACAAACTTGTTCCTACATACTAACTTGCAACTTTGAATGAGAATGTGCTTGCTTACAGCAACGTGCTATATGGTCTGAATGAACGAATTGGGAATCTGTGTCAAATCTTTGTTAGGAATTATGTGATCCTTACTAGCTGAAAGTAAGGGAGATGGGGCATGAAGATATTTCTAGGAGTTGGAGACATACCACGTTTAGCTCAGTTCTGGGCATCTTTGAAATACCTATACAAACTTGTTCCTACATAGTAACTTGCAACTTTGAATGAGAATGTGCTTGCTTACAGCAACGTGCTATATGTTCTGAATGCCCGAATTGGGAATCTGTGTCAAAACTTTGTTAGGAATTATGTGATCCTTAGTAGCTGGAAGTAAGGGAGTTGGGGCATGAAGTTATTTCTAGGAGTTGGAGACATACCTAGTTTAGCTCATTTCTGGGCATCTTTGAAATACCTATACAAACTTGTTCCTACATAGTAACTTGCAACTTTGAATGAGAATGTGCTTGCTTACAGCAACGTGCTATATGTTCTGAATGCCCGAATTGGGAATCTGTGTCAAAACTTTGTTCGAAATCATGTGATCCTTACTAGATGGATGTAAGGGAGATGGGGCATGAAGTTATTTCTAGGAGTTGGAGACATACCAAGTTTAGCTCAGTTCTGGCCTCTTTGAAATACCTATACAAACTTGTTCCTACATAGTAACTTGCATCTTTGAATGAGAATGTGCTTGCTTACAGCAACGTGCTATATGTTCCGAATGTCCGAATTGGGAATCTGTGTCAAAACTTTGTTAGGAATTATGTGATTCTTACTAGCTGGAAGTAAGGGAGATGGGGCATGAAGTTATTTCTAGAAGTTGGACACATACCAAGTTTAGCTCAGTTCTGGGCATCTTTGAAAGTCCTATTCAAACTTGTTCCTACATAGTAACTTGCAACTTTGAATGAGAATGTGCTTGCTTACAGCAACGTGCTATATGTTCTGAATGCCTGAATTGGGAATCTGTGTCAAAACTTTGTTAGGAATTATGTGATCCTTACTAGATGGATGTAAGGGAGATGGGGCATGAAGTTATTTTTAGGAGTTGGAGACATACAACGTTTAGCTCAGTTCTGGGCATCTTTGAAATACCTATACAAACTTGTTCCTACATAGTAACTTGCAACTTTGAATGAGAATGTGCTTGCTTACAGCAACGTGCTATATGTTCTGAATGCCCGAATTGGGAATCTGTGTCAAATCTTTGTTAGGAATTATGTGATCCTTACTAGCTGGAAGTAAGGGAGTTGGGGCATGAAGTTATTTCTAGAGGTTGGACACATACCAAGTTTAGCTCAGTTCTGGACATCTTTGAAAGTCCTATTCAAACTTGTTCCTACATAGTAACATGCAACTTTGAATGAGAATGTGCTTGCTTACAGCAACGTGCTACATGTTCTGAAGGCCTGAATTGGGAATCTGTGTCAAAACTTTGTTAGGAATTATGTGATCCTTACTAGCTGGAAGTAAGGGAGATGGGGCATGAAGTTATTTCTAGGAGTTGGACACATACCAAGTTTAGCTCAGTTCTGGGCATCTTTGAAATTCCCATACGAACTTGTTCCTACATATTAACTTGCAACTTTGAATGAGAATGTGCTTGCTTACAGCAACGTGCTATGTGTTCTGAATGCCCGAATTGGGAATCTGTGTCAAAACTTTGTTAGAAATTATGTGATCCTTACTAGATGGAAGTAAGGGAGATGGGGCATGAAGTTATTTCCAGGAGTTCAAGACATACAACGTTTAGCTCAGGTCTGGGCATCTTTGAAATACCTATACAAACTTGTTCCTACATAGTAACTTGCAACTTTGAATGTGAATGTGCTTGCTTACAGCAACGTGCTATATGTTCTGAATCCCCGAATTGGGAATCTGCGTCAAAAATTTGTTAGGAATTATGTGATCCTTACTAGCTGGAAGTAAGGGTGATGGGGCATGAAGTTATTTCTAGGAGTTGGAGACATACCAAGTTTAGCTCAGTTCTGGGCATCTTTGAAATACCTTTACAAACTTGTTCCTACATAGTAACTTGCAACTTTGAATGAGAATGTGCTTGCTTACAGCAACGTGCTATATGTTCTGAATGCCCGAATTGGGAATCTATGTTAAAACTTTGTTAGAAATTATGTGATCCTTACTAGATGGCAGTAAGGGAGATGGGGCATGAAGTTATTTCCAGGAGTTCAAGACATACAACGTTTAGCTCAGGTCTGGGCATCTTTGAAATACCTATACAAACTTGTTCCTACATAGTAACTTGCAGCTTTGAATGAGAATGTGCTTGCTTACAGCAACGTGCTACATGTTCTGAATGCCCGAATTGGGAATCTGTGTCAAAACTTTGTTAGGAATTATGTGATCCTTACTAGCTGGAAGTAAGCGAGATGGGGCATGAAGTTATTTCTAGGAGTTGGACACATACCAAGTTTAGCTCAGTTCTGAGCATCTTTGAAATACCTATACAAACTTGTTCCTACATAGTAACTTGCAACTTTGAATGAGAATGTGCTTGCTTACAGCAACGTGCTACATGTTCTGAAGGCCTGAATTGGGAATCTGTGTCAAAACTTTGTTAGGAATTATGTGATCCTTACTAGCTGGAAGTAAAGGAGATGGGGCATGAAGTTATTTCTAGGAGTTGGACACATACCAAGTTTAGCTCAGTTCTGGGCATCTTTGAAACACCTATACAAACTTGTTCCTACATAGTAACTTGCAACTTTGAATGAGAATGTGCTTGCTTACAGCAACGTGCTATATGTTCTGAATGCCCGAATTGGGCATCTGTGTCAAAACTTTGTTAGGAATTATGTTATCCTTACTACTTGGAAGTAAGGGAGATGGGGCATGAAGTTATTTCTAGGAGTTGGACACATACCAAGTTTAGCTCAGTTCTGGGCATCTTTGAAATACCTATACAAACTTGTTCCCACATAGTAACTTGCAACTTTGAATGAGAATGTGCTTGCTTACAGCAACGTGCTATATGTTCTGAATGCCCGAATTGGGAATCTGTGTCAAAACTTTGTTAGGAATTATGTGATCCTTAGTAGCTGGAAGTAAGGGAGTTGGGGCATGAAGTTATTTCTAGGAGTTGGAGACATACCTAGTTTAGCTCATTTCTGGGCATCTTTGAAATACCTATAAAAACTTGTTCCTACATGGTAACTTGCAACTTTGAATGAGAATGTGCTTGCTTACAGCAACGTGCTATATGTTCTGAATGCCTGAATTGGGAATCTGTGTCAAAACTTTGTTAGGAATTATGTGATCCTTACTAGCTGGAAGTAAGGGAGATGGGGCATGAAGTAATTTCTAAGAGTTGGAGACATACCATGTTTAACTCAGTTCTGGGCATCTTTGAAATACCTATACAAACTTGTTCCTACATAGTAACTTGCAACATTGAATGAGAATGTTCTTGCTTACAGCAACGTGCTATATGTTCTGACTGCCCGAATTGGTAATCTGTGTCAAAACTTTGTTCGAAATCATGTGATCCTTACTAGATGGATGTAAGGGAGATGGGGCATGAAGTTATTTCTAGGAATTGGAGACATACCAAGTTTAGCTCAGTTCTGGGCATCTTTGAAATACCTATACAAACTTGTTCCTACATAGTAACTTGCATCTTTGAATGAGAATGTGCTTGCTTACAGCAACGTGCTATATGTTCCGAATGTCCGAATTGGGAATCTGTGTCAAAACTTTGTTAGGAATTATGTGATTCTTACTAGCTGGAAGAAAGGGAGATGGGGCATGAAGTTATTTCTAGGAGTTGGACACATACCAAGTTTAGCTCAGTTCTGGGCATCTTTGAAAGTCCTATTCAAACTTGTTCCTACATAGTAACTTGCAACTTTGAATGAGAATGTGCTTGCTTACAGCAAGGTGCTATATGTTCTGAATGCCCGAATTGGGAATCTGTGTTAAAACTTTGTTAGGAATTATGTGATCCTTACTAGATGGATGTAAGGGAGATGGGGCATGAAGTTATTTTTAGGAGTTGGAGACATACAACGTTTAGCTCAGTTCTGGGCATCTTTGAAATACCTATACAAACTTGTTCCTACATAGTAACTTGCAACTTTTAATGAGAATGTGCTTGCTTACAGCAACGTGCTATATGTTCTGAATGCCCGAATTGGGAATCTGTGTCAAATCTTTGTTAGGAATTATGTGATCCTTACTAGCTGGATGTAAGTGAGTTGGGGCATGAAGTTATTTCTAGAGGTTGGACACATACCAAGTTTAGCTCAGTTCTGGGCATCTTTGAAAGTCCTATTCAAACTTGTTCCTACATAGTAACTTGCGACTTTGAATGAGAATGTGCTTGCTTACAGCAACGTGCTATATGTTCTGAATTCCCAAATTGGGAATCTGTGTCAAAACTTTGTTAGGAATTATGTGATCCTTACTAGCTGGAAGTAAGGGAGTTGGGGCATGAAGTTATTTCTAGGAGTTGGACACATACCAAGTTTAGCTCAGTTCTGGGCATCTTTGAAATACCTATACAAACTTGTTCCTACATAGTAACTTGCAACTTTGAATGAGAATGTGCTTGCTTACAGCAACGTGCTATATGTTCTGAATGCCCGAATTGGGAATCTGTGTCAAAACTTTGTTAGGAATTATGTGATCCTTACTAGCTGGAAGTAAGGGAGTTGGGGCATGAAGTTATTTCTAGAGGTTGGACACATACCAAGTTTAGTTCAGTTCTGGGCATCTTTGAAAGTCCTATACAAACTTGTTCCCACATACTAACTTGCAACTTTGAATGAGAATGTGCTTGCTTACAGCAACGTGCTATATGTTCTGAATGCCCGAATTGGGAATCCGTGTCATATCTTTGTTAGGAATTATGTGATCCTTACTAGATGGAAGTAAGGGAGATGGGGCATGAAGTTATTTCTAGGAGTTGGAGACATACCAAGTTTAGCTCAGTTCTGGGCATCTTTGAAATACCTATACAAACTTGTTCCCACATAGTAACTTGCAACTTTGAATGAGAATGTGCTTGCTTACAGCAACGTGCTATATGTTCTGAATGCCCGAATTGGGAATCTGTGTCAAAACTTTGTTAGGAATTATGTGATCCTTACTAGCTGGAAGTAAGGGAGTTGGGGCATGAAGTTATTTCTAGGAGTTGGAGACATACCATGTTTAGCTCACTTCTGGGCATCTTTGAAATACCTATACAAACTTGTTCCTACATAGTAACATGCAACTTTGAATGAGAATGTGCTTGCTTACAGCAACGTGGTATATGTTCTGAATGACCGAATTGGGAATCTGTGTTAAAACTTTGTTAGAAATTATGTGATCCTAACTAGATGGAAGTAAGGGAGATGGGGCATGAAGTTATTTCTAGGAGTTGGAGACATACAACCTTTAGCTCAGTTCTGGGCATCTTTCAAATACCTATACAAACTTGTTCCTACATAGTAATTTGCAACTTTGAATGAGAATGTGCTTGCTTACAGCAACGTGCTATATGTTCTGAATGCACGAATTGGGAATCTGTGTCAAAACTTTGTTAGAAATTATGTGATCCTTACTAGATGGAAGTAAGGGAGATGGGGCATGAAGTTATTTCTAGGAGTTGGAGACATACCAAGTTTAGCTCAGTTCTGGGCATCTTTGAAATACCTATACAAAATTGTTCCTACATTGTAACTTGCAACTTTGAATGAGAATGTGCTTGCTTACAGCAACGTACTATATGTTTTGAATGCCCGAATTGGGAATCTGTGTCAAAACTTTGTTAGGAATTATGTGATCCTTACTAGCTGGAAGTAAGGGAGATGGGGCATGAAGTTATTTCTAGGAGTTGGAGACCTACAAAGTTTAGCACCGTTCGGGATATCTTTGAAATACCTATACAAACTTGTTCCTACATAGTAAATTGCAACTTTGAATGAGAATGTGCTTGCTTACAGCAACGTGCTATATGTTCTGAATGCCCGAATTGGGAATCTGTGTCAAAAGTTTGTTAGGAATTATGTGATCCTTACTAGCTGGAAGTAAGGGAGATGGGGCATGAAGTTATTTCTAGGAGTTGGACACATACCACGTTTAGCTCAGTTCTGGGCATCTTTGAAATACCTATACAAACTTGTTCCTACATAGTAACTTGCAACTTTGAATGAGAATGTGCTTGCTTACAGCAACGTGCTATATGTTCTGAATGCCAGAATTGGGAATCTGTGTCAAATCTTTGTTAGGAATTATGTCATCCTTACTAGATGGAAGTAAGGGAGATGGGGCATGAAGTTATTTCTAGGAGTTGGAGACATACCACGTTTAGCTCAGTTCTGGGCATCTTTGAAATACCTATACAAACTTGTTCATACATAGTAACTTGCAACTTTGAATTGAATGTGCTTGCTTACAGCAACGTGCTACATGTTCTGAATGCCCGAATTGGGAATCTGTGTCAAAACTTTGTTAGGAATTATGTTATCCTTACTAGCTGGAAGTAAGGGAGATGGGGCATGAAGTTATTTCTAGGAGTTGGAGACATAAAACGTTTAGCTCAGTTCTGGCCATCTTTGAACTACCTATACAAACTTGTTCCTACATAGTAACTTGCAACTTTGAATGAGAATGTCCTTGCTTACAGCAACGTGCTACATGTTCTGAATGCCCGAATTGGGAATCTGTGTCAAAACTTTGTTAGGAATTATGTGATATTTACTAGCTGGAAGTAAGGGAGATGGGGCATGAAGTTATTTCTAGGAGTTGGACACATACCAAGTTTAGCTCAGTTCTGGGCATCTTTGAAATACCTATACGAACTTGTTCCTACATGTTAAATTGCAACTTTGAATGAGAATGTGCTTGCTTACAGCAACGCGCTATATGTTCTGAATGCCCGAATTGGGAATCTGTGTCAAAATTTGTTAGGAAATATGTTATCCTTACTAGCTGGAAGTAAGGGAGATGGGGCATGAAGTTATTTCTAGGAGTTGGAGACATACAACGTTTAGCTCAGTTCTGGGCATCTTTGAAATACCTATACAAACTTGTTCTTACATAGTAACTTGCAACATTGAATGAGAATGTGCTTGCTTACAGCAACTTGCTATATGTTCTGAATGCCCGAATTGGGAATCTGTGTCAAAACTTTGTTAGGAATTATGTGATCCTTACTAGCTGGAAGTAGGGGAGTTGGGGCATGAAGTTATGTCTAGAGGTTGGACACATACCAAGTTTAGCTCAGTTCTGGGCATCTTTGAAATACCTATACAAACTTGTTCCTACATAGTAACTTGCAACTTTGAATGAGAATGTGCTTGCTTACAGCAACGTGCTATATGTTCTGAATGCCCGAATTGGGAATCTGTGTCAAAACTTTGTTAGGAATTATGTGATCCTTACTAGCTGGAAGTAAGGGAGATGGGGCATGAAGTTATTTCTAGGAGTTGGAGACATACAACGTTTAGCTCAGTTCTGGGCATCTTTGAAATACCTATACAAACTTGTTCCTACATAGTAACATGCAACTATGAATGAGAATGTGCTTGCTTACAGCAACGTGCTATATGTTCTGAATGCCCGAATTGGGAATCTGTGTCAAAACTTTGTTAGGAATTATGTGATCCTTACTAGCTAGAAGTAAGGGAGATGGGGCATGAAGTTATTTCTAGGAGTTGGACACATACAACGTTTAGCTCAGTTCTGGGCATCTTTGAAATACCTATGCAAACTTGTTCCTACATAGTAACTTGCAACTTTGAATGAGAATGTGCTTGCTTACAGCAACGTGCTATATGTTCTGAATGCCCGAATTGGGAATCTGTGTCAAAACTTTGTTAGGAATTATGTGATCCTTACTAGCTGGAAGTAAGGGAGATGGGGCATGAAGTTATTTCTAGGAGTTGGAGACATACAACGTTTAGCTCAGTTCTGGGCATCTTTGAAATACCTATACAAACTTGTTCCTACATAGTAACATGTAACTTTGAATGAGAATGTTCTTGCTTACAGCAACGTGCTACATGTTCTGAAGGCCTGAATTGGGATTCTGTGTCAAAACTTTGTTAGGAATTATGTGATCCTTACTAGCTGGAAGTAAGGGAGATGGGGCATGAAGTTATTTCTAGGAGTTGGACACATACCAAGTTTAGCTCAGTTCTGGGCAACTTTGAATTTCCCATACGAACTTGTTCCTACATATTAACTTGCAACTTTGAATGAGAATGTGCTTGCTTACAGCAACGTGCTATATGTTCTGAATGCCCGAATTGGGAATCTGTGTCAAAACTTTGTTAGGAATTATGTGATCCTTACTAGCTGGAAGTAGGGGAGTTGGGGCATGAAGTTATGTCTAGAGGTTGGACACATACCAAGTTTAGCTCAGTTCTGGGCATCTTTGAAATACCTATACAAACTTGTTCCTACATAGTAACTTGCAACTTTGAATGAGAATGTGCTTGCTTACAGCAACGTGCTATATGTTCTGAATGCCCGAATTGGGAATCTGTGTCAAAACTTTGTTAGGAATTATGTGATCCTTACTAGCTGGAAGTAAGGGAGATGGGGCATGAAGTTATTTCTAGGAGTTGGAGACATACAACGTTTAGCTCAGTTCTGGGCATCTTTGAAATACCTATACAAACTTGTTCCTACATAGTAACATGCAACTATGAATGAGAATGTGCTTGCTTACAGCAACGTGCTATATGTTCTGAATGCCCGAATTGGGAATCTGTGTCAAAACTTTGTTAGGAATTATGTGATCCTTACTAGCTAGAAGTAAGGGAGATGGGGCATGAAGTTATTTCTAGGAGTTGGACACATACAACGTTTAGCTCAGTTCTGGGCATCTTTGAAATACCTATGCAAACTTGTTCCTACATAGTAACTTGCAACTTTGAATGAGAATGTGCTTGCTTACAGCAACGTGCTATATGTTCTGAATGCCCGAATTGGGAATCTGTGTCAAAACTTTGTTAGGAATTATGTGATCCTTACTAGCTGGAAGTAAGGGAGATGGGGCATGAAGTTATTTCTAGGAGTTGGAGACATACAACGTTTAGCTCAGTTCTGGGCATCTTTGAAATACCTATACAAACTTGTTCCTACATAGTAACATGTAACTTTGAATGAGAATGTTCTTGCTTACAGCAACGTGCTACATGTTCTGAAGGCCTGAATTGGGATTCTGTGTCAAAACTTTGTTAGGAATTATGTGATCCTTACTAGCTGGAAGTAAGGGAGATGGGGCATGAAGTTATTTCTAGGAGTTGGACACATACCAAGTTTAGCTCAGTTCTGGGCAACTTTGAATTTCCCATACGAACTTGTTCCTACATATTAACTTGCAACTTTGAATGAGAATGTGCTTGCTTACAGCAACGTGCTATATGTTCTGAATGCCCGAATTGGGAATCTGTGTCAAAACTTTGTTAGAAATTATGTGATCCTTACTAGATGGCAGTAAGGGAGATGGGGCATGAAGTTATTTCCAGGAGTTCAAGACATACAACGTTTAGCTCAGGTCTGGGCATCTTTGAAATACCTATACAAACTTGTTCCTACATAGTAACTTGCAACTTTGAATGAGAATGTGCTTGCTTACAGCAACGTGCTATATGTTCCGAATGTCCGAATTGGGAATCTGTGTCAAAACTTTGTTAGGAATTATGTGATTCTTACTAGCTGGAAGAAAGGGAGATGGGGCATGAAGTTATTTCTAGGAGTTGGACACATACCAAGTTTAGCTCAGTTCTGGGCATCTTTGAAAGTCCTATTCAAACTTGTTCCTACATAGTAACTTGCAACTTTGAATGAGAATGTGCTTGCTTACAGCAACGTGCTATATGTTCTGAATGCCCGAATTGGGAATCTGTGTTAAAACTTTGTTAGGAATTATGTGATCCTTACTAGATGGATGTAAGGGAGATGGGGCATGAAGTTATTTTTAGGAGTTGGAGACATACAACGTTTAGCTCAGTTCTGGGCATCTTTGAAATACCTATACAAACTTGTTCCTACATAGTAACTTGCAACTTTTAATGAGAATGTGCTTGCTTACAGCAACGTGCTATATGTTCTGAATGCCCGAATTGGGAATCTGTGTCAAATCTTTGTTAGGAATTATGTGATCCTTACTAGCTGGATGTAAGTGAGTTGGGGCATGAAGTTATTTCTAGAGGTTGGACACATACCAAGTTTAGCTCAGTTCTGGGCATCTTTGAAAGTCCTATTCAAACTTGTTCCTACATAGTAACTTGCGACTTTGAATGAGAATGTGCTTGCTTACAGCAACGTGCTATATGTTCTGAATGCCCAAATTGGGAATCTGTGTCAAAACTTTGTTAGGAATTATGTGATCCTTACTAGCTGGAAGTAAGGGAGTTGGGGCATGAAGTTATTTCTAGGAGTTGGACACATACCAAGTTTAGCTCAGTTCTGGGCATCTTTGAAATACCTATACAAACTTGTTCCTACATAGTAACTTGCAACTTTGAATGAGAATGTGCTTGCTTACAGCAACGTGCTATATGTTCTGAATGCCCGAATTGGGAATCTGTGTCAAAACTTTGTTAGGAATTATGTGATCCTTACTAGCTGGAAGTAAGGGAGTTGGGGCATGAAGTTATTTCTAGAGGTTGGACACATACCAAGTTTAGTTCAGTTCTGGGCATCTTTGAAAGTCCTATACAAACTTGTTCCCACATACTAACTTGCAACTTTGAATGAGAATGTGCTTGCTTACAGCAACGTGCTATATGTTCTGAATGCCCGAATTGGGAATCCGTGTCATATCTTTGTTAGGAATTATGTGATCCTTACTAGATGGAAGTAAGGGAGATGGGGCATGAAGTTATTTCTAGGAGTTGGAGACATACCAAGTTTAGCTCAGTTCTGGGCATCTTTGAAATACCTATACAAACTTGTTCCCACATAGTAACTTGCAACTTTGAATGAGAATGTGCTTGCTTACAGCAACGTGCTATATGTTCTGAATGCCCGAATTGGGAATCTGTGTCAAAACTTTGTTAGGAATTATGTGATCCTTACTAGCTGGAAGTAAGGGAGTTGGGGCATGAAGTTATTTCTAGGAGTTGGAGACATACCATGTTTAGCTCACTTCTGGGCATCTTTGAAATACCTATACAAACTTGTTCCTACATAGTAACATGCAACTTTGAATGAGAATGTGCTTGCTTACAGCAACGTGGTATATGTTCTGAATGACCGAATTGGGAATCTGTGTTAAAACTTTGTTAGAAATTATGTGATCCTAACTAGATGGAAGTAAGGGAGATGGGGCATGAAGTTATTTCTAGGAGTTGGAGACATACAACCTTTAGCTCAGTTCTGGGCATCTTTCAAATACCTATACAAACTTGTTCCTACATAGTAATTTGCAGCTTTGAATGAGAATGTGCTTGCTTACAGTAACGTGCTATATGTTCTGAATGCACGAATTGGGAATCTGTGTCAAAACTTTGTTAGAAATTATGTGATCCTTACTAGATGGAAGTAAGGGAGATGGGGCATGAAGTTATTTCTAGGAGTTGGAGACATACCAAGTTTAGCTCAGTTCTGGGCATCTTTGAAATACCTATACAAAATTGTTCCTACATTGTAACTTGCAACTTTGAATGAGAATGTGCTTGCTTACAGCAACGTACTATATGTTTTGAATGCCCGAATTGGGAATCTGTGTCAAAACTTTGTTAGGAATTATGTGATCCTTACTAGCTGGAAGTAAGGGAGATGGGGCATGAAGTTATTTCTAGGAGTTGGAGACCTACAAAGTTTAGCACCGTTCGGGATATCTTTGAAATACCTATACAAACTTGTTCCTACATAGTAAATTGCAACTTTGAATGAGAATGTGCTTGCTTACAGCAACGTGCTATATGTTCTGAATGCCCGAATTGGGAATCTGTGTCAAAAGTTTGTTAGGAATTATGTGATCCTTACTAGCTGGAAGTAAGGGAGATGGGGCATGAAGTTATTTCTAGGAGTTGGACACATACCACGTTTAGCTCAGTTCTGGGCATCTTTGAAATACCTATACAAACTTGTTCCTACATAGTAACTTGCAACTTTGAATGAGAATGTGCTTGCTTACAGCAACGTGCTATATGTTCTGAATGCCAGAATTGGGAATCTGTGTCAAATCTTTGTTAGGAATTATGTCATCCTTACTAGATGGAAGTAAGGGAGATGGGGCATGAAGTTATTTCTAGGAGTTGGAGACATACCACGTTTAGCTCAGTTCTGGGCATCTTTGAAATACCTATACAAACTTGTTCATACATAGTAACTTGCAACTTTGAATTGAATGTGCTTGCTTACAGCAACGTGCTACATGTTCTGAATGCCCGAATTGGGAATCTGTGTCAAAACTTTGTTAGGAATTATGTTATCCTTACTAGCTGGAAGTAAGGGAGATGGGGCATGAAGTTATTTCTAGGAGTTGGAGACATAAAACGTTTAGCTCAGTTCTGGCCATCTTTGAACTACCTATACAAACTTGTTCCTACATAGTAACTTGCAACTTTGAATGAGAATGTCCTTGCTTACAGCAACGTGCTACATGTTCTGAATGCCCGAATTGGGAATCTGTGTCAAAACTTTGTTAGGAATTATGTGATATTTACTAGCTGGAAGTAAGGGAGATGGGGCATGAAGTTATTTCTAGGAGTTGGACACATACCAAGTTTAGCTCAGTTCTGGGCATCTTTGAAATACCTATACGAACTTGTTCCTACATGTTAAATTGCAACTTTGAATGAGAATGTGCTTGCTTACAGCAACGCGCTATATGTTCTGAATGCCCGAATTGGGAATCTGTGTCAAAATTTGTTAGGAAATATGTTATCCTTACTAGCTGGAAGTAAGGGAGATGGGGCATGAAGTTATTTCTAGGAGTTGGAGACATACAACGTTTAGCTCAGTTCTGGGCATCTTTGAAATACCTATACAAACTTGTTCTTACATAGTAACTTGCAACATTGAATGAGAATGTGCTTGCTTACAGCAACTTGCTATATGTTCTGAATGCCCGAATTGGGAATCTGTGTCAAAACTTTGTTAGGAATTATGTGATCCTTACTAGCTGGAAGTAGGGGAGTTGGGGCATGAAGTTATGTCTAGAGGTTGGACACATACCAAGTTTAGCTCAGTTCTGGGCATCTTTGAAATACCTATACAAACTTGTTCCTACATAGTAACTTGCAACTTTGAATGAGAATGTGCTTGCTTACAGCAACGTGCTATATGTTCTGAATGCCCGAATTGGGAATCTGTGTCAAAACTTTGTTAGGAATTATGTGATCCTTACTAGCTGGAAGTAAGGGAGATGGGGCATGAAGTTATTTCTAGGAGTTGGAGACATACAACGTTTAGCTCAGTTCTGGGCATCTTTGAAATACCTATACAAACTTGTTCCTACATAGTAACATGCAACTATGAATGAGAATGTGCTTGCTTACAGCAACGTGCTATATGTTCTGAATGCCCGAATTGGGAATCTGTGTCAAAACTTTGTTAGGAATTATGTGATCCTTACTAGCTAGAAGTAAGGGAGATGGGGCATGAAGTTATTTCTAGGAGTTGGACACATACAACGTTTAGCTCAGTTCTGGGCATCTTTGAAATACCTATGCAAACTTGTTCCTACATAGTAACTTGCAACTTTGAATGAGAATGTGCTTGCTTACAGCAACGTGCTATATGTTCTGAATGCCCGAATTGGGAATCTGTGTCAAAACTTTGTTAGGAATTATGTGATCCTTACTAGCTGGAAGTAAGGGAGATGGGGCATGAAGTTATTTCTAGGAGTTGGAGACATACAACGTTTAGCTCAGTTCTGGGCATCTTTGAAATACCTATACAAACTTGTTCCTACATAGTAACATGTAACTTTGAATGAGAATGTTCTTGCTTACAGCAACGTGCTACATGTTCTGAAGGCCTGAATTGGGATTCTGTGTCAAAACTTTGTTAGGAATTATGTGATCCTTACTAGCTGGAAGTAAGGGAGATGGGGCATGAAGTTATTTCTAGGAGTTGGACACATACCAAGTTTAGCTCAGTTCTGGGCAACTTTGAATTTCCCATACGAACTTGTTCCTACATATTAACTTGCAACTTTGAATGAGAATGTGCTTGCTTACAGCAACGTGCTATATGTTCTGAATGCCCGAATTGGGAATCTGTGTCAAAACTTTGTTAGGAATTATGTGATCCTTACTAGCTGGAAGTAGGGGAGTTGGGGCATGAAGTTATGTCTAGAGGTTGGACACATACCAAGTTTAGCTCAGTTCTGGGCATCTTTGAAATACCTATACAAACTTGTTCCTACATAGTAACTTGCAACTTTGAATGAGAATGTGCTTGCTTACAGCAACGTGCTATATGTTCTGAATGCCCGAATTGGGAATCTGTGTCAAAACTTTGTTAGGAATTATGTGATCCTTACTAGCTGGAAGTAAGGGAGATGGGGCATGAAGTTATTTCTAGGAGTTGGAAACATACAACGTTTAGCTCAGTTCTGGGCATCTTTGAAATACCTATACAAACTTGTTCCTACATAGTAACATGCAACTATGAATGAGAATGTGCTTGCTTACAGCAACGTGCTATATGTTCTGAATGCCCGAATTGGGAATCTGTGTCAAAACTTTGTTAGGAATTATGTGATCCTTACTAGCTAGAAGTAAGGGAGATGGGGCATGAAGTTATTTCTAGGAGTTGGACACATACAACGTTTAGCTCAGTTCTGGGCATCTTTGAAATACCTATGCAAACTTGTTCCTACATAGTAACTTGCAACTTTGAATGAGAATGTGCTTGCTTACAGCAACGTGCTATATGTTCTGAATGCCCGAATTGGGAATCTGTGTCAAAACTTTGTTAGGAATTATGTGATCCTTACTAGCTGGAAGTAAGGGAGATGGGGCATGAAGTTATTTCTAGGAGTTGGAGACATACAACGTTTAGCTCAGTTCTGGGCATCTTTGAAATACCTATACAAACTTGTTCCTACATAGTAACATGTAACTTTGAATGAGAATGTTCTTGCTTACAGCAACGTGCTACATGTTCTGAAGGCCTGAATTGGGATTCTGTGTCAAAACTTTGTTAGGAATTATGTGATCCTTACTAGCTGGAAGTAAGGGAGATGGGGCATGAAGTTATTTCTAGGAGTTGGACACATACCAAGTTTAGCTCAGTTCTGGGCAACTTTGAATTTCCCATACGAACTTGTTCCTACATATTAACTTGCAACTTTGAATGAGAATGTGCTTGCTTACAGCAACGTGCTATATGTTCTGAATGCCCGAATTGGGAATCTGTGTCAAAACTTTGTTAGAAATTATGTGATCCTTACTAGATGGAAGTAAGGGAGATGGGGCATGAAGTTATTTCCAGGAGTTCAAGACATACAACGTTTAGCTCAGGTCTGGGCATCTTTGAAATACCTATACAAACTTGTTCCTACATAGTAACTTGCAACTTTGAATGTGAATGTGCTTGCTTACAGCAACGTGCTATATGTTCTGAATCCCCGAATTGGGAATCTGCGTCAAAAATTTGTTAGGAATTATGTGATCCTTACTAGCTGGAAGTAAGGGTGATGGGGCATGAAGTTATTTCTAGGAGTTGGAGACATACCAAGTTTAGCTCAGTTCTGGGCATCTTTGAAATACCTTTACAAACTTGTTCCTACATAGTAACTTGCAACTTTGAATGAGAATGTGCTTGCTTACAGCAACGTGCTATATGTTCTGAATGCCCGAATTGGGAATCTATGTTAAAACTTTGTTAGAAATTATGTGATCCTTACTAGATGGCAGTAAGGGAGATGGGGCATGAAGTTATTTCCAGGAGTTCAAGACATACAACGTTTAGCTCAGGTCTGGGCATCTTTGAAATACCTATACAAACTTGTTCCTACGTAGTAACTTGCAGCTTTGAATGAGAATGTGCTTGCTTACAGCAACGTGCTACATGTTCTGAATGCCCGAATTGGGAATCTGTGTCAAAACTTTGTTAGGAATTATGTGATCCTTACTAGCTGGAAGTAAGCGAGATGGGGCATGAAGTTATTTCTAGGAGTTGGACACATACCAAGTTTAGCTCAGTTCTGAGCATCTTTGAAATACCTATACAAACTTGTTCCTACATAGTAACTTGCAACGTTGAATGAGAATGTGCTTGCTTACAGCAACGTGCTGCATGTTCTGAATGCCCGAATTGGGAATCTGTGTCAAAACTTTGTTAGGAATTATGTGATCCTTACTAGCTGGAAGTAAGGGAGATGGGGCATGAAGTTATTTCTAGGAGTTGGACGCATACCAAGTTTAGCTCAGTTCTGGGCATCTTTGAAATACCTATACAAACTTGTTCCTACATAGTAACTTGCAACTTTGAATGAGAGTGTTCTTGCTTACAGCAACGTACTATATGTTCTGAATGCCCGAATTGGGAATCTGTGTCAAAACTTTGTTAGAAATTATGTGATCCTTACTAGATGGAAGTAAGGGAGATGGGGCATGAAGTTATTTCTATGAGTTGGAGACATACAACGTTTAGCTCAGTTCTGGGCATCTTTGAAATACCTATACAAACTTGTTCATACATAGTAACTTGCAACTTTGAATTGAATGTGCCTGCTTACAGCAACGTGCTACATGTTCTGAATGCCCGAATTGGGAATCTGTGTCAAAACTTTGTTAGGAATTATGTTATCCTTACTAGCTGGAAGTAAGGGATATGGGGCATGAAGTTATTTCTAGGAGTTGGAGACATAAAACGTTTAGCTCAGTTCTGGCCATCTTTGAACTACCTATACAAACTTGTTCCTACATAGTAACTTGCAACTTTGAATGAGAATGTGCTTGCTTACAGCAACGTGCTACATGTTCTGAATGCCCGAATTGGGAATCTGTGTCAAAACTTTGTTAGGAATTATGTGATATTTACTAGCTGGAAGTAAGGGAGATGGGGCATGAAGTTATTTCTAGGAGTTGGACACATACCAAGTTTAGCTCAGTTCTGGGCATCTTTGAAATACCTATACGAACTTGTTCCTACATGTTAAATTGCAACTTTGAATGAGAATGTGCTTGCTTACAGCAACGCGCTATATGTTCTGAATGCCCGAATTGGGAATCTGTGTCAAAATTTGTTAGGAAATATGTTATCCTTACTAGCTGGAAGTAAGGGAGATGGGGCATGAAGTTATTTCTAGGAGTTGGAGACATACAACGTTTAGCTCAGTTCTGGGCATCTTTGAAATACCTATACAAACTTGTTCTTACATAGTAACTTGCAACTTTGAATGAGAATGTGCTTGCTTACAGCAACGTGCTATATGTTCTGAATGCCCGAATTGGGAATCTATGTTAAAACTTTGTTAGAAATTATGTGATCCTTACTAGATGGCAGTAAGGGAGATGGGGCATGAAGTTATTTCCTGGAGTTCAAGACATACAACGTTTAGCTCAGGTCTGGGCATCTTTGAAATACCTATACAAACTTGTTCCTACATAGTAACTTGCAGCTTTGAATGAGAATGTGCTTGCTTACAGCAACGTGCTACATGTTCTGAATGCCCGAATTGGGAATCTGTGTCAAAACTTTGTTAGGAATTATGTGATCCTTACTAGCTGGAAGTAAGCGAGATGGGGCATGAAGTTATTTCTAGGAGTTGGACACATACCAAGTTTAGCTCAGTTCTGAGCATCTTTGAAATACCTATACAAACTTGTTCCTACATAGTAACTTGCAACTTTGAATGAGAATGTGCTTGCTTACAGCAACGTGCTACATGTTCTGAAGGCCTGAATTGGGAATCTGTGTCAAAACTTTGTTAGGAATTATGTGATCCTTACTAGCTGGAAGTAAGGGAGATGGGGCATGAAGTTATTTCTAGGAGTTGGACACATACCAAGTTTAGCTCAGTTCTGGGCATCTTTGAAACACCTATACAAACTTGTTCCTACATAGTAACTTGCAACTTTGAATGAGAATGTGCTTGCTTACAGCAACGTGCTATATGTTCTGAATGCCCGAATTGGGCATCTGTGTCAAAAGTTTGTTAAGAATTATGTGATCCTTACTACTTGGAAGTAAGGGAGATGGGGCATGAAGTTATTTCTAGGAGTTGGACACATACCAAGTTTAGCTCAGTTCTGGGCATCTTTGAAATACCTATACAAACTTGTTCCCACATAGTAACTTGCAACTTTGAATGAGAATGTGCTTCCTTACAGCAACGTGCTATATGTTCTGAATGCCCGAATTGGGAATCTGTGTCAGAACTTTGTTAGTAATTATGTGATCCTTACTAGCTGGAATTAAGGGATATGGGGCATGAAGTTATTTCTAGGAGTTGGACACGTACCAAGTTTAGCTCAGTTCTGGGCATCTTTGAAACACCTATACAAACTTGTTCCTACATAGTAACTTGCAACTTTGAATGAGAATGTGCTTGCTTACAGCAACGTGCTATATGTTCTGAATGCCCGAATTGGGCATCTGTGTCAAAACTTTGTTAAGAATTATGTGATCCTTACTACTTGGAAGTAAGGGAGATGGGGCATGAAGTTATTTCTCGGAGTTGGACACATACCAAGTTTAGCTCATTTCTGGGCATCTTTGAAATACCTATACAAACTTGTTCCTACATAGTAACTTGCAACTTTGAATGAGAATGTGCGTGCTTACAACAACGTGCTATATGCTATGAATGCCCGAATTGGGAATCTGTGTCAAAACATTGTTAGGAATTATGTGATCCTTACTAGCTGGAAGTAAGGGAGATGGGGCATGAAGTTATTTCTAGGAGTTGGAGACATACAACGTTTAACTCAGTTCTGGGCATCTTTGAAATACCTATGCAAACTTGTTCCTACATAGTAACTTGCAACTTTGAATTGAATGTGCTTGCTTACAGCAACGTGCTACATGTTCTGAATGTCCGAATTGGGAATCTGTGTCAGAACTTTGTTAGGAATTATGTGATCCTTACTAGCTGGAAGTAAGGGAGATGGGGCATGAAGTTATTTCTAGGAGTTGGAGACATACCAAATTTAGCTCAGTTCTGGGCATCTTTGAAATACCTATACAAACTTGTTCCTACATAGTAACTTGCAACTTTGAATGAGAATGTTCTTGCTTACATCAACGTGCTATATGTTCTGAATGCCCGAATTGGGAATCTGTGTCAAAACTTTGTTAGGAATTATGTGATCCTTACTGGCTGGAAGTAAGTGAGTTGGGGCATGAAGTTATTTCTAGAGGTTGGACACATACCAAGTTTAGCTCAGTTCTGGGCATCTTTGAAATACCTATACAAACTTGTTCCTACATAGTAACTTGCAACTTTGAATGAGAATGTGCTTGCTTACAGCAACGTGCTATATGTTCTGAATGCCCGAATTGGGAATCTGTGTCAAAATTATGTTAGGAATTATGTGATCCTTACTACCTGGAAGTAAGGGAGTTGGGGCATGACGTTATTTCTAGAGGTAGGACTCATACCAAGTTTAGCTCAGTTCTGGGCATCTTTGAAATACCTATACAAACTTGTTCCTACATAGTAACTTGCAACTTTGAATGAGAATGTGCTTTCTTACAGCAACTTGCTATATGTTCTGAATGTCCGAATTGGGAATCTGTGTCAAAACTTTGTTAGGAATTATGTGATCCTTACTAGCTGGAAGTAAGTGAGTTGGGGCATGAAGTTATTTCTAGAGGTTGGACACATACCAAGTTTAGCTCAGTTCTGGGCATCTTTGAAATACCTATACAAACTTGTTCCTACATAGTAACTTGCAACTTTGAATGAGAATGTGCTTGCTTACAGCAACGTGCTATATGTTCTGAATGACCGAATTGGGAATCTGTGTCATAACTTTGTTAGGAATTATGTGATCCTTACTAGCTGGAAGTAAGTGTGATGGGGCATGAAGATATTTCTAGGAGTTGGAGACATACAACGTTTAGCTCAGTTCTGGGCATCTTTGAAATACCTTTACAAACTTGTTCCTACATAGTAACTTGCAACTTTGAATGAGAATGTGCTTGCTTACAGCAACGTGCTATATGTTCTGAATGCCCGAATTGGGAATCTGTGTCAAAAATTTGTTAGGAAATATGTGATCCTTACTGGCTGGAAGTAAGGGAGTTAGGGCATGAAGTTATTTCTAGAGGTTGGACACATACCAAGTTTAGCTCAGTTCTGGGCATCTTTGAAATACCTATACAAACTTGTTCCTACATAGTAACTTGCAACTTTGAATGAGAATGTGCTTGCTTACAGCAACGTGCTACATGTTCTGAATGCCAGAATTGGGAATCTGTGTCAAAACTTTGTTAGGAATTATGTGATCCTTAGTAGCTGGAAGTAAGGGAGATGGGGCATGAAGTTATTTCTAGGAGTTGGAGACATACAACGTTTAGCTCAGTTCTGGGCATCTTTGAAATACCTATACAATCTTGTTCCTACATAGTAACTTGCAACTTTGAATGAGAATGTGCTTGCTTACAGCAACGTGTTATATGTTCTGAATGCCCGAATTGGGAATCTGTGTCAAAACTTTGTTAGGAATTATGTGATCCTTACTAGCTGGAAGTAAGGGAGATGGGGCATGAAGTTATTTCTAGGAGTTGGAGACATACAACGTTTAGCTCAGTTCTGGGCATCTTTGAAATACCTATACAAACTTGTTCCTACATAGTAACTTGCAACTTTGAATGAGAATGTGCTTGCTTACAGCAGCGTGCTACATGTTCTAAATGCCCGAATTGGGAATCCTTGTCAAAACTTTGTTAGGAATTATGTGATCCTTACAAGCTGGAAGTAAGGGAGATGGGGCATGATGTTATTTCTAGGAGTTGGAGACATACCAAGTTTAGCTCAGTTCTGGGCATCTTTGAAATACCTATACAAACTTGTTCCTACATATTAAGTTGCAACTTTGAATAAGAATGTGCTTGCTTACATCAACGTGCTATATGTTCTGAATGCCCGAATTGAGAATCTGTGTCAAAACTTTGTTAGGAATTATGTGATCCTTACTAGCTGGAAGAAAGGGAGTGGGGGCATGAAGGTATTTCTAGGAGTTGGACACATACCAAGATGAGCTCAGTTCTGGGCATCTTTGAAATACCTATACAAACTTGTTCCTACATAGTAACTTGCAACTTTGAATGAGAATGTGCTTGCTTACAGCAACGTGCTACATGTTCTGAATGCCCGAATTGTGAATCTGTGTCAAAACTTTGTTAGGAATTATGTGATCCTTACTAACTGGAAGTAAGGGAGATGGGGCATGAAGTTATTTCTAGGAGTTTGAGACATACCAAGTTTAGCTCAGTTCAGGGCATCTTTGAAATACTTATACAAACTTGTTCCTACATATTAACTTGCAACATTGAATGAGAATGTGCTTGCTTACAGCAACGTGCTATATGTTCTGAATGCCCGAATTGGGAATCTGTGTCAAAACTTTGTTAGGAATTATGTGATCCTTACTAGCTGGAAGTAAGGGAGATGGGGCATGAAGTTATTTCTAGGAGTTGGACACATACCAAGTTTAGCTCAGTTCTGCGCATCTTTGAAAAACCTATACAAACCTGTTCCTACATAGTAACTTGCAACTTTGAATGAAAATGCGCTTGATTACAGCAACGTGCTATATGTTCTGAATGCCCGAATTGGGAATCTGTGTCAAAACTTTGTTAGGAATTATGTGATCCTTACTAGCTGGAAGTAAGGGAGATGGGGCATGAAGTTATTTCTAGGAGTTGGACACATACCAAGTTTAGCTCAGTTCTGGGCATCTTTGAAATACCTATACAAACTTGTTCCTACATAGTAACTTGCCACTTTGAATGAGAATGTGCTTGCTTACAGCAACGTGCTATATGTTCTGAATGCCCGAATTGGGAATCTGTGTCAAAACTTTGTTAGTAATTATGTGATCCTTACTAGCTGGAAGTAAGGGTGATGGGGCATGAAGTTATTTCTAGGAGATGGAGACATACCAAGTTTAGCTCAGTTCTGGGCATCTTTGAAATACCTTTACAAACTTGTTCCTACATAGTAACTTGCAACTTTGAATGAGAATGTGCTTGCTTACAGCAACGTGCTATATGTTCTGAATGCCCGAATTGGGAATCTGTGTCAAAACTTTGTTAGAAATTATGTGATCCTTACTAGATGGAAGTAAGGGAGATGGGGCATGAAGTTATTTCTTGTAGTTGGAGACATACAACGTTTAGCTCAGTTCTGGGCATCTTTTAAATACGTATACAAACTTGTTCCTACATAGTAACTTGCAACTTTGAATTGAATGTGCTTGCTTACAGCAACGTGCTACATGTTCTGAATGCCCGAATTGGGAATCTGTGTCAAAACTTTGTTAGGAATTATGTGATCCTTAATAGCTGGAAGTAAGGGAGATGGGGCATGAAGTTATTTCTAGGAGTTGGAGACATATAACGTTTAGCTCAGTTCTGGGCATCTTTGAAATACCTATACAACCTTGTTCCTACATAGTAACTTGCAACTTTGAATGAGAATGTGCTTGCTTACAGCAACGTGCTATATGTTCTGAATGCCCGAATTGGGAATCTGTGTCAAAACTTTGTTAGGAATTATGTGATCCTTACTAGCTGAAAGTAAGGGAGTTGGGGCATGAATTTTTTTCTAGAGGTTGGACACATACCAAGTTTAGCTCAGTTCTGGGCATCTTTGAAATACCTATACAAACTTGTTCCTACATAGTAACTTGCAACTTTGAATGAGAATGTGCTTGCTTACAGCAACGTGCTATATGTTCTGAATGCCCGAATTGGGAATCTGTGTCAAAACTTTGTTAGGAATTATGTGATCCTTTCTAGCTGGAAGTAAGGGAGATGGGGCATGAAGTTATTTCTAGAGGTTGGACACATACGAAATTTAGCTCACTTCTGGGCATCTTTGAAATACCTATACAAACTTGTTCCTACATAGTAACTTGCAACTTTGAATGAGAATGTGCTTGCTTACAGCAACGTGCTATATGTTCTGAATGCCCGAATTGGGAATCTGTGTCAAAACTTTGTTAGGAATTATGTGATGCTTACTAGCTGGAAGTAAGGGAGATGGGGCATGAAGTTATTTCTAGGAGTTGGAGACATACAACGTTTAGCTCAGTTCTGGGCATCTGTGAAATACCTTTACAAACTTGTTCCTACATAGTAACTTGCAACTTTGAATGAGAATGTGCTTGCTTACAGCAACGTGCTATATGTTCTGAATGCCCGAATTGGGAATCTGTGTCAAAAGTTTGTTAGGAATTATGTGCTCCTTACTAGCTGGAAGTAAGGGTGATGGGGCATGAAGTTATTTCTAGGAGTTGGACACATATCAAGTTTAGCTGAGTTCTGGGCATCTTTGAAATACCTATACAAACTTGTTCCTACATAGTAACTTGCAACTTTGAATGAGAATGTGCTTTCTTACAGCAACTTGCTACATGTTCTGAATGCCCGAATTGGGAATCTGTGTCAAAACTTTGTTAGGAATTATGTGATCCTTACAAGCTGGAAGTAAGGGAGTTGGGGCATGAAGGTATTTCTAGGAGTTGGACACATACCAAGTTTAGCACAGTTCTGGGCATCTTTGAAATACCTATACAAACTTGTCCCTACATAGTAACTTGCAACTTTGATTGAGAATGTGCTTGCTTACAGCAACGTGCTATATGTTTTGAATGCCCGAAATGGAAATCTGTGTCAAAACTTTGTTAGGAATTATGTGATCCTTACTAGCTGGAAGAAAGGAAGTGGGGGCATGAAGGTATTTCTAGGAGTTGAAGACATACCAAGTTTAGCTTAGTGCTGGGCATCTTTGAAATACCTATATAAACTTGTTCCTACATATTAACTTGCAACTTTGAATGAGAATGTGCTTGCTTACAGCAACGTGCTATATGTTCTGAATGCCCGAATTGGGAATCTGTGTCAAAACTTTGTTAGGAATTATGTGATCCTTACTAGCTGGAAGTAAGGGAGTTGGGGCATGAAGGTATTTCTAGGAGTTGGACACAAACCAAGTTTAGCACAGTTCTGGGCATCTTTGAAATACCTATATAAACTTGTTCCTACATATTAACTTGCAACTTTGAATGAGAATGTGCTTGCTTACAGCAACGTGCTATATGTTCTGAATGCCCGAATTGGGAATCAGTGTCAATACTTTGTTAGGAATTATGTGATCCTTACTAGCTGGAAGTAAGGGAGTTGGGGCAGGAAGTTATTTCTAGGAGTTGGACACATACCAAGTTTAGCTCAGTTCTGGGCATCTTTGAAATACCTATACAAACTTGTTCCTACATAGTAACTTGCAACTTTGAATGAGAATGTGCTTGCTTTCAGCAACGTGCTATATGTTCTGAATACCCGAATTGAGAATCTGTGTCAAATCTTTGTTAGGAATTATGTGATCCTTACTAGCTGGAAGTAAGAGAGTTGGGGCATGAAGTTATTTCTAGATGTTGGACACATACCAAGTTTAGCTCAGTTCTGGGCATCTTTGAAATACCTATACAAACTTGTTCCTACATAGTAACTTGCAACTTTGCATGAGAATGTGCTTGCTTACAGCAACGTGCTATATGTTTTGAATGCCCGAATTGGAAATCTGTGTCAAAACTTTGTTAGGAATTATGTGATCCTTACTAGCTGGAAGAAAGGAAGTGGGGGCATGAAGGTATTTCTAGGAGTTGAAGACATACCAAGTTTAGCTCAGTTCTGGGCATCTTTGAAATACCTATATAAACTTGTTCCTACATATTAACTTGCAACTTTGAATGAGAATGTGCTTGCTTACAGCAACGTGCTATATGTTCTGAATGCCCGAATTGGGAATCTGTGTCAAAACTTTGTTAGGAATTATGTGATCCTTACTAGCTGGAAGTAAGGGAGTTGGGGCATGAAGGTATTTCTAGGAGTTGGACACAAACCAAGTTTAGCACAGTTCTGGGCATCTTTGAAATACCTATACAAACTTGTTCCTACATAGTAACTTGCAACTTTGAATGAGAATGTGCTTGCTTACAGCAACGTGCTATATGTTCTGAATGCCCGAATTGGGAATCTGTGTCAAAACTTTGTTAGAAATTATGTGATCCTTACTAGATGGAAGTAAGGGAGATGGGGCATGAAGTTATTTCTTGTAGTTGGAGACATACAACGTTTAGCTCAGTTCTGGGCATCTTTTAAATACGTATACAAACTTGTTCCTACATAGTAACTTGCAACTTTGAATTGAATGTGCTTGCTTACAGCAACGTGCTACATGTTCTGAATGCCCGAATTGGGAATCTGTGTCAAAACTTTGTTAGGAATTATGTGATCCTTAATAGCTGGAAGTAAGGGAGATGGGGCATGAAGTTATTTCTAGGAGTTGGAGACATATAACGTTTAGCTCAGTTCTGGGCATCTTTGAAATACCTATACAACCTTGTTCCTACATAGTAACTTGCAACTTTGAATGAGAATGTGCTTGCTTACAGCAACGTGCTATATGTTCTGAATGCCCGAATTGGGAATCTGTGTCAAAACTTTGTTAGGAATTATGTGATCCTTACTAGCTGAAAGTAAGGGAGTTGGGGCATGAATTTTTTTCTAGAGGTTGGACACATACCAAGTTTAGCTCAGTTCTGGGCATCTTTGAAATACCTATACAAACTTGTTCCTACATAGTAACTTGCAACTTTGAATGAGAATGTGCTTGCTTACAGCAACGTGCTATATGTTCTGAATGCCCGAATTGGGAATCTGTGTCAAAACTTTGTTAGGAATTATGTGATCCTTTCTAGCTGGAAGTAAGGGAGATGGGGCATGAAGTTATTTCTAGAGGTTGGACACATACGAAGTTTAGCTCACTTCTGGGCATCTTTGAAATACCTATACAAACTTGTTCCTACATAGTAACTTGCAACTTTGAATGAGAATGTGCTTGCTTACAGCAACGTGCTATATGTTCTGAATGCCCGAATTGGGAATCTGTGTCAAAACTTTGTTAGGAATTATGTGATGCTTACTAGCTGGAAGTAAGGGAGATGGGGCATGAAGTTATTTCTAGGAGTTGGAGACATACAACGTTTAGCTCAGTTCTGGGCATCTGTGAAATACCTTTACAAACTTGTTCCTACATAGTAACTTGCAACTTTGAATGAGAATGTGCTTGCTTACAGCAACGTGCTATATGTTCTGAATGCCCGAATTGGGAATCTGTGTCAAAAGTTTGTTAGGAATTATGTGCTCCTTACTAGCTGGAAGTAAGGGTGATGGGGCATGAAGTTATTTCTAGGAGTTGGACACATATCAAGTTTAGCTGAGTTCTGGGCATCTTTGAAATACCTATACAAACTTGTTCCTACATAGTAACTTGCAACTTTGAATGAGAATGTGCTTTCTTACAGCAACTTGCTACATGTTCTGAATGCCCGAATTGGGAATCTGTGTCAAAACTTTGTTAGGAATTATGTGATCCTTACTAGCTGGAAGTAAGGGAGTTGGGGCATGAAGGTATTTCTAGGAGTTGGACACATACCAAGTTTAGCACAGTTCTGGGCATCTTTGAAATACCTATACAAACTTGTCCCTACATAGTAACTTGCAACTTTGATTGAGAATGTGCTTGCTTACAGCAACGTGCTATATGTTTTGAATGCCCGAAATGGAAATCTGTGTCAAAACTTTGTTAGGAATTATGTGATCCTTACTAGCTGGAAGAAAGGAAGTGGGGGCATGAAGGTATTTCTAGGAGTTGAAGACATACCAAGTTTAGCTTAGTGCTGGGCATCTTTGAAATACCTATATAAACTTGTTCCTACATATTAACTTGCAACTTTGAATGAGAATGTGCTTGCTTACAGCAACGTGCTATATGTTCTGAATGCCCGAATTGGGAATCTGTGTCAAAACTTTGTTAGGAATTATGTGATCCTTACTAGCTGGAAGTAAGGGAGTTGGGGCATGAAGGTATTTCTAGGAGTTGGACACAAACCAAGTTTAGCACAGTTCTGGGCATCTTTGAAATACCTATATAAACTTGTTCCTACATATTAACTTGCAACTTTGAATGAGAATGTGCTTGCTTACAGCAACGTGCTATATGTTCTGAATGCCCGAATTGGGAATCAGTGTCAATACTTTGTTAGGAATTATGTGATCCTTACTAGCTGAAAGTAAGGGAGTTGGGGCAGGAAGTTATTTCTAGGAGTTGGACACATACCAAGTTTAGCTCAGTTCTGGGCATCTTTGAAATACCTATACAAACTTGTTCCTACATAGTAACTTGCAACTTTGAATGAGAATGTGCTTGCTTTCAGCAACGTGCTATATGTTCTGAATACCCGAATTGAGAATCTGTGTCAAATCTTTGTTAGGAATTATGTGATCCTTACTAGCTGGAAGTAAGAGAGTTGGGGCATGAAGTTATTTCTAGATGTTGGACACATACCAAGTTTAGCTCAGTTCTGGGCATCTTTGAAATACCTATACAAACTTGTTCCTACATAGTAACTTGCAACTTTGAATGAGAATGTGCTTGCTTACAGCAACGTGCTATATGTTTTGAATGCCCGAATTGGAAATCTGTGTCAAAACTTTGTTAGGAATTATGTGATCCTTACTAGCTGGAAGAAAGGAAGTCGGGGCATGAAGGTATTTCTAGGAGTTGAAGACATACCAAGTTTAGCTCAGTTCTGGGCATCTTTGAAATACCTATATAAACTTGTTCCTACATATTAACTTGCAACTTTGAATGAGAATGTGCTTGCTTACAGCAACGTGCTATATGTTCTGAATGCCCGAATTGGGAATCTGTGTCAAAACTTTGTTAGGAATTATGTGATCCTTACTAGCTGGAAGTAAGGGAGTTGCGGCATGAAGGTATTTCTAGGAGTTGGACACAAACCAAGTTTAGCACAGTTCTGGGCATCTTTGAAATACCTATACAAACTTGTTCCTACATAGTAACTTGCAACTTTGAATGAGAATGTGCTTGCTTACAGCAACGTGCTATATGTTCTGAATGCCCGAATTGGGAATCTGTGTCAAAACTTTGTTAGGAATTATGTGATCCTTACTAGCTGGAAGTAAGGGAGATGGGGCATGAAGTTATTTCTGGGAGTTGGAGACATACAACGTTTAGCTCAGTTCTGGGCATCTTTGAAATACCTTTACAAACTTGTTCCTACATAGTAACTTGCAACTTTGAATGAGAATGTGCTTGCTTACAGCAACGTGCTATATGTTCTGAATGCCCGAATTGGGAATCTGTGCCAAAAGTTTGTTAGGAATTATGTGCTCCTTACTAGCTGGAAGTAAGGGTGATGGGGCATGAAGTTATTTCTAGGAGTTGGACACATATCAAGTTTAGCTCAGTTCTGGGCATCTTTGAAATACCTATACAAACTTGTTCCTACATAGTAACTTGCAACTTTGAATGAGAATGTGCTTTCTTACAGCAACTTGCTATATGTTCTGAATGCCCGAATTGGGAATCTGTGTCAAAACTTTGTTAGGAATTATGTGATCCTTACTAGCTGGAAGTAAGGGAGTTGGGGCATGAAGGTATTTCTAGCACTTGGACACATACCAAGTTTAGCACAGTTCTGGGCATCTTTGAAATACCTATACAAACTTGTCCCTACATAGTAACTTGCAACTTTGAATGAGAATGTGCTTGCTTACAGCAACGTGCTATATGTTTTGAATGCCCGAATTGGGAAACTGTGTCAAAACTTTGTTAGGAATTATGTGATCCTTACTAGCTGGAATTAAGGGAGATGGGGCATGAAGTTATTTCTAGGAGTTGGAGACATACAACGTTTAGCTCAGTTCTGGGCATCTTTGAAATACCTATACAAACTTGTTCCTACATAGTAACTTGCAACTTTGAATGAGAATGTGCTTGCTTACAGCAACGTGCTATATGTTCTGAATGCCCGAATTGGGAATCTGTGTCAAAACTTTGTTAGGAATTATGTGATCCTTACTAGCTGGAAGTAAGGGAGTTGGGGCATGAAGGTATTTCTAGGAGTTGGACACAAACCAAGTTTAGCACAGTTCTGGGCATCTTTGAAATACCTATACAAACTTGTTCCTACATAGTAACTTGCAACTTTGAATGAGAATGTGCTTGCTTACAGCAACGTGCTATATGTTCTGAATGCCCGAATTGGGAATCTGTGTCAAAACTTTGTTAGGAATTATGTGATCCTTACTAGCTGGAAGTAAGGGAGATGGGGCATGAAGTTATTTCTAGGAGTTGGAGACATACAACGTTTAGCTCAGTTCTGGGCATCTTTGAAATACCTTTACAAACTTGTTCCTACATAGTAACTTGCAACTTTGAATGAGAATGTGCTTGCTTACAGCAACGTGCTATATGGTCTGAATGACCGAATTGGGAATCTGTGTCAAAACTTTTTTAGGAATTATGTGATCCTTACTAGCTAGAAGTAAGGGAGTTGGGGAATGAATTTATTTCTAGAGGTTGGACACATACCAAGTTTAGCTCAGTTCTGGGCATCTTTGAAATACCTATACAAACTTGTTCCTACATAGTAACTTGCAACTTTGAATGAGAATGTGCTTGCTTACAGCAACGTGCTATATGTTCTGAATGCCCGAATTGGGAATCTGTGTCAAAAGTTTGTTAGGAATTATGTGCTGCTTACTAGCTGGAAGTAAGGGTGATGGGGCATGAAGTTATTTCTAGGAGTTGGACACATACCAAGTTTAGCTGAGTTCTGGGCATCTTTGAAATACCTATACAAACTTGTTCCTACATAGTAACTTGCAACTTTGAATGAGAATGTGCTTGCTTACAGCAACTTGCTATATGTTCTGAATGCCCGAATTGGGAATCTGTGTCAAAACTTTGTTAGGAATTATGCTATCCTTACTAGCTGGAATTAAGGGAGATGGGGCATGAAGTTATTTCTAGAAGTTAAAGACATACCAAGTTTAGCTCAGTTCTGGGCATCTTTGAAATACCTTTACAAATTTGTTCCTACATAGTAACTTGCAACCTTGAATGAGAATGTGCTTGCTTACAGCAACGTGCTATATGTTCTGAATGCCCGATTAGGGAATCTGTGTCAAAACTTTGTTAGGAATTATGTGATCCTTAATAGATGGAAATAAGGGAGATGGGGCATGAAGTTATTTCTAGGAGTTGGACACATACCAAGTTTAGCTCAGTTCTCGGCATCTTTGAAATACCTATACAAACTTGTTCCTACATAGTAACTTGCAACTTTGAATGAGAATGTGCTTGCTTACAGCAACGTGCTATATGTTCTGAATGCCCGAATTCGGAATCTGTGTCAAAACTTTGTTAGGAATTATGTGATACTTACTAGCTGGAATTAAGGGAGATGGGGCATGAAGTTATTTCAAGGAGTTGGAGACATACAACGTTTAGCTCAGTCCTGGGCATCTTTGAAATACCTATACAAACTTGTTCCTACATAGTAACTTGAAACTTTTAATGAGAATGTGCTTGCTTACAGCAACGAGCTATATGTTCTGAATGCCCGAATTGGGAATCTGTGTCAAAACTTTGTTAGGAATTATGTGATCCTTACTAGCTGGAAGTAAGGGAGATGGGGCATGAAGTTATTTCTATGAGTTGGAGAAATACCAAGTTTAGCTCAGTTCTGGGCTTCTTTGAAATACCTATACAAACTTGTTCCTACATAGTAACTTGCAACTTTGAATGAGAATGTGCTTGCTTACAGCAACGTGCTACATGTTCAGAATGCCCGAATTGGGTATCTGTGTCAAAACTTTGTTAGGAATTATGTGATCCTTACTAGCTGGAATTAAGGGAGATGGGGCATGAAGTTATTTCTAGGAGTTGGAGACATACAACGTTTAGCTCAGTTCTGGTCATCTTTGAAATACCTATACAAACTTGTTCCTACATAGTAACTTGCAACTTTGAATGAGAATGTGCTTGCTTGCAGCAACGTGCTATATGTTCTGAATGCCCGAATTGGGAATCTGTGTCAAAACTTTGTTAGGAATTATGTGATCCTTACTAGCTGGAAGAAAGGGAGTGGGGGCATGAAGGTATTTCTAGGAGTTGAAGACATACCAAGTTTAGCTTAGTTCTGGGCATCTTTGAAATACCTATACAAACTTGTTCCTACATATTAACTTGCAACTTTGAATGAGAATGTGCTTGCTTACAGTAACGTGCTATATGTTCTGAATGCCCGAATTGGGAATCTGTGTCTAAACTTGTTAGGAATTATGTGATCCTTACTAGCTGGAAGTAAGGGTGTTGGGGCATGAAGGTATTTCTAGGAGTTGGACACAAACCAAGTTTAGCACAGTTCTGGGCATCATTGAAATACCTATACAAACTTGTTCCTACATATTAACTTGCAACTTTGAATGAGAATGTGCTTGCTTACAGCAACGTGCTATATGTTCTGAATGCCCGAATGGGAATCTGTGTCAAAACTTTGTTTGGAATTATGTGATCCTTACTAGCTGGAATTAAGGGAGATGGGGCATAAAGTTATTTCTAGGAGTTGGACACATACCAAGTTTAGCTCAGTTCTGGGAATCTTTGAAATACCTATACAAACTTGTTCCTACATAGTAACTTGCAACTTTGAATGAGAAAGTCCTTGCTTACAGCAACGTGCTATATGTTCTGAATGCCCGAATTGGGAATCTGTGTCAAAACTTTGTTAGGAATTATGTGATCCTTACTAGCTGGAAGTAAGGGAGATTGGGCATGAAGTTATTTCTAGCAGTTGGAGACATACAACGTTTAGCACAGTTCTGGGCATCTTTGAAATACCTATACAAACATGTTCCTACATAGTAACTTGCAACTTTGAATGAGAATATGCTTGCTTACAGCAACTTACTATATGTTCTGAATGCCTGAATTGGGAATCTGTGTCAAAACTTTGTTAGGAATTATGCGATCCTTACTAGTTGGAAGTAAGTGAGTTGGGGCATGAAGTTATTTCTAGGAGTTGGAGACATACAACGTTTAGCTCAGTTCTGGGCATCTTTGAAATACCTATACAAACTTGTTCCTACATAGTAACTTGCAACTTTGAATGAGAATGTGCTTTCTTACAGCAACGTGCTATATGTTCTGAATGCCCGAATTGGGAATCTGTGTCAAAATTTTGTTAGGAATTATGTGATCCTTACTAGCTGGAAGTAAGGGAGTTGGGGCATGAAGGTATTTCTAGGAGTTGGACACATACCAAGTTTAGCACAGTTCTGGGCATCTTTGAAATACCGGTACAAACTTGTTCCTACATAGTAACTTGCAACTTTGAATGAGAATGTGTTGCTTACAGCAACGTGCTATATGTTCTGAATGCCCGAATTGGGAATCTGTGTCAAAACTTTGGTAGGAATTATGTGATCCTTACTAGCTGGAAGTAAGGGAGATGGGGCATGAAGTTATTTCTAGTAGTTGGACACATACCATGTTTAGCTCAGTTCTGGGCATCTTTGACAGTCCTATTCAAACTTGTTCCTACATAGTAACTTGCAACTTTGAATGAGAATGTGCTTGCTTACAGCAACGTGCTATATGTTCTGAATGCCCGAATTGGGAATCTGTGTCAAAACTTTGTTAGGAATTATGTGATCCTTACTAGCCGGAAGTAAGGGAGATGGGGCATGATGTTATTTCTAGGAGTTGGAGACATACAACGTTTAGCTCAGTTCTGGGCATCTTTGAAATACCTATACAAACTTGTTCCTACATATTAACTTACAACATTGAATGAGAATGTGCTTGCTTACAGCAACGTGCTATATGTTCTGAATGCCCGAACTGGGAATCTGTGTCAAAACTTTGTTAGGAATTATGTGATCCTTACTAGCTGGAAGTAAGGGAGTGGGGCATGAAGGTATTTCTAGGAGTTGGACACATACCAAGTTTAGCACAGTTCTGGGCATCTTTGAAATACCTATACAAACTTGTTCCTACATAGTAACTTGCAACTTTGAATGAGAATGTGCTTGCTTACAGCAACGTGCTATATGTTTTGAATGCCCGAATTGGAAATCTGTGTCAAAACTTTGTTAGGAATTATGTGATCCTTACTAGCTGGAAGAAAGGAAGTGGGGGCATGAAGGTATTTCTAGGAGTTGAAGACATACCAAGTTTAGCTCAGTTCTGGGCATCTTTGAAATACCTATATAAACTTGTTCCTACATATTAACTTGCAACTTTGAATGAGAATGTGCTTGCTTACAGCAACGTGCTATATGTTCTGAATGCCCGAATTGGGAATCTGTGTCAAAACTTTGTTAGGAATTATGTGATCCTTACTAGCTAGAAGTAAGGGAGTTGGGGCATGAAGGTATTTCTAGGAGTTGGACACAAACCAAGTTTAGCACAGTTCTGGGCATCTTTGAAATACCTATACAAACTTGTTCCTACATAGTAACTTGCAACTTTGAATGAGAATGTGCTTGCTTACAGCAACGTGCTATATGTTCTGAATGCCCGAATTGGGAATCTGTGTCAAAACTTTGTTAGGAATTATGTGATCCTTACTAGCTGGAAGTAAGGGAGATGGGGCATGAAGTTATTTCTGGGAGTTGGAGACATACAACGTTTAGCTCAGTTCTGGGCATCTTTGAAATACCTTTACAAACTTGTTCCTACATAGTAACTTGCAACTTTGAATGAGAATGTGCTTGCTTACAGCAACGTGCTATATGTTCTGAATGCCCGAATTGGGAATCTGTGCCAAAAGTTTGTTAGGAATTATGTGCTCCTTACTAGCTGGAAGTAAGGGTGATGGGGCATGAAGTTATTTCTAGGAGTTGGACACATATCAAGTTTAGCTCAGTTCTGGGCATCTTTGAAATACCTATACAAACTTGTTCCTACATAGTAACTTGCAACTTTGAATGAGAATGTGCTTTCTTACAGCAACTTGCTATATGTTCTGAATGCCCGAATTGGGAATCTGTGTCAAAACTTTGTTAGGAATTATGTGATCCTTACTAGCTGGAAGTAAGGG